>NC_049907.1:24008165-24199342 GCF_001411555.2 Juglans regia
CAAAAGGAGAAAAGAATCCTAACAAACTAAACTAGAACATTGTTTAAGCATGGTATCGAATCAATATCATGGCAAATAAACTGAAACATTGTTGAGCTACAATGTACAGTCATTTATAGCATTTTAGAGCTACAATAAACTTGAATAATTTTTTCACCTAACAACGTACAATCATTTATAGCATTCTCGAGATACGTCAAGGCGAGAGATTTGTTGTCAATACAAGTAATGTTTTTATTGCGATAGAGAAATCAGTGAGGTACATGCGATGGAGAAAGCAATTTGAATGAGAGCTCTACCAAAAAACTCCTCTACAATGAAGTCGTCAATAGCTCGAAGGGGACGCCGACGTCATGGTCGGCAGCTTTGCTAGGGTTCGTCATCGCCCACCTTCTCTGCAGTCTGCCCCAACTTATTTCTCCATCGCACCTAATGGCTTCAAGCCAGACGTTCTTCACTTTGAAACGAAACCCTTTTTGGGCATTAATAAAACGAGTCATTTTGGCCATCGAGTTTGGGGATTTTTGGATATGAAATTCAGTTTGGGAAAATGGAAGCTGATGGAGTGAGGGGTGATTTTGTCTTTGTATTGAAGGATTAGCATGTGAGAAGCACGTGGGTGAGTCTTCCGTTCGATTTAACGCTCATTGTAGACAGAAGGGGAGATTGGGATGTTTTGAAAGTAAGAGGGTCCACTTTGATGCAATCAATAGTTTCGAGAGCACATTATGAATTGGGTGATAGTTGGAGGGGGCAAAGTGTAATTAACCCTTTTTTTTTAGATTTTTGGTTTAGGACCTTGTGAGTGTCAGATTTAGATTTTTGCTTCAAGTTCAGTCCCGATGTAAATAGCAATTTCCTTGATTTAGATTTAGATTTTTTGTTTACAACCTTTTAATCAACAACTTGACATTTCCCTTTTTGGTTGATTAGTTTCTTTGATTTTGATATAGTGCACGAGCACGCACACATACATTATAATTAGAAAGCAATCCAAAGTTGCAAACAACTCGTAATGAGAAATAAATATAAGAAAATGAAACTGTCAAATAAAACATTCAAGTCCTTCAAAACTCTCTTACCCTTCCAATGGTTTCAAACAGAAAACCTCTTCTCTTCCAATGTTAGCCTCTTCCTTGCAGTACTCACATTCTCTCTCTCTCTCTCTCTCTCTCTCTCTCTCTCTCTCTCTCTCTCTCTCTCTCTCTCTCTCTCTCTCTCTCTCTCTCTCTCTATCTCTATCTCTCTCTGACTTTGACTCTGGTCAAAGTCAGAATCTGTATCGGGAGTCGGAGTCGGAGCTCAACTTGACCTCCGGCTTTGGTCAGAGTCATAGGTCGGAGCCTAGCTCTACAATCAAGTGACTCTTGGGGCTAGACTTGAGGGGTGTATCAGCCCTTGTTTGGTCTTGGGAGGGAGAAGAGACTAGCTCAATAAGCCTCCCTTAGTGGTGGTTTTCGGTGGGCCAAAAATGGGACTTGCAAGTGATATTTCCATCCCTTCCTTGGGTTGGGCCTAGGTAGGAAACTAAAGCCCATCTTGGCCCAAGTCACTCCCCTCCTACAAGTCCAGGAGCTGCTTATGGAACCTGGCCCATGGGCTGTACAAGAGGAATGGGGATATCTTTGCATGGGAAACAGGTTGAAGGGGACAGACGGGACACGCTGACCTTGACACCCCCCTGCGACTCCTAACATTTAAAGATTTAAGCCGATAAGTGAATATTGTAATGACCCGATTCTATACTTTTAGGGATAAATTATGGATGATTTTATTAGGCTCAATAAGTGAATTAAAGCCCATAAAAGAATTTATCGGATAGATTATTTTTAATTGAACCTAGAGTTAAGGCTCCATTATTATTATTATTATTATTTTAAGAAACTCCAAACTCCTTAGTGTTACACTCCAAACAATATTGACATTCTAGATAAAACCCCTAACTGATTTCCTTTATAAACCACAACCATGCACATCTCTAATGTATTTATCCACTCACATGCACATGTACATGCACGTATGCCTCTCAACTCCAAACTCTATCCAACCTCCTATGATCCACAATACCTCGCTTCCCCCTACCTATAAAACTACCCCGAGACACTCCAGTAATAAACACAACACAAATCTGTAGAGAAGGAAGGCTCACACTCAAAGCAAGCCCACGAAAATAGAAACTACGTAGCAATTTCTCTCCATAACAGACCATCACCTCGCTGGAATCCACCACAAAGTACATCCAAACACTGGCCAATAGCACCACAACCTTTGCCTAGCACCACCGCAGACCCACGCCTTTCCCCACGGTCACAGCCATGGCAAACAACACAACCACCTCTATTTTTACACACTCAAAACAGAATTTTTATACCCCACCGTGAGCCAAAAACCACTACACCTCGCCAGCCCCTTTGCCACGAGCACATAGCCTCCTATCACTATAGCTCCTCCTCTTTGCAACAACGCACAACCCTTACCAACCACCATCGAGCAACCAAAAAGAGAAATCCCCTTCGTGGCAAACTCCTTGCAAGACCTCGCAGACACAACTTCAAGAGATGTTGGAGTACCACCCATGGTGCCAGAAACTGCCGAACAGCTCAATCCCGTGGCACCCACTCCATCCCGGTAAGCCCACTACCGTCACCGCCCTCCACTTTCTCTCAGTTGTTTTCGGCTTAACAGAACTCCCTCCCTCCTTCTCTCGACGTTGCACCAGCCTACCCAGAGAGGCCCAGCATGACGCCGACCACTCCTAGCCACCGCGAAACTCGGCCAACCACCACGACCCTTCATCGCACTTAGCCTCTCTCTCGGTGAGCATCGCACAAGCTGGTCTTCTCCCGTAAGCTGTTTTCTTCCTTTTGTTTTGTGTTTTATATCAGACTTTCCCAAAATGCCCATGCCCCTTTATATTGTTTTACCAAAATGCCCATGCCCATTATGTTGTTTTTCCAAAAATACCAATGCCTATTTAGGATTAACATGTCAGAATATTTTAGTGTTAGGAAGAATCTAGGTTTAGCAAATATAGATTGTTTTAGTAGTTTAGGTTTTAAATAAAATCACATGTTTAATTAGAAATTTATGCAAATTACGTGTTTATTTTTATAGTCGACCGATTACATGCTGAAAATAGTGAATTAGCACTACAAGATAAGTAGCATGATCATACCCTTACACGTATGTACGATAAATGGCATGTCTTTTATAAAACTATTATGCATGTACGCCCTCCATTGGAAGCCTTTTTTTTTTGTACCTAAATCATGATTTCATGTGAAGATTTATGCATTAAAGTATTTTATGAAAGTCAAATTTTATGTGAAGGTTTATGAAAATTCATGATCTTATGTGATAATTTCTGC
This sequence comes from Juglans regia, assembly GCF_001411555.2. Lineage (NCBI taxonomy): Eukaryota > Viridiplantae > Streptophyta > Magnoliopsida > Fagales > Juglandaceae > Juglans > Juglans regia. The sequence goes on from NC_049907.1 coordinate 24,011,534, forward strand.
ATTAAAATGGTTATGGAAAGTCATGCATGATTTTATGTGAGAGTTATGAATAAAATTATTTATGAAAAGTCATGATTTTATGTGAGAATTATGCATTAAAATTATTTATAAAATGTCATGATTTTATGTGAGTATTATGCATTAAATATTTATGAAAAGTCATGAATTTATGTGAGGAAACATGTATTACTGCATTTATGAAAAGAATGCGATTTCATTTGAAATCTATGATATGATATAACCAGTATGTATGTGATTTCTTTCGAAATCTATGATATGACAAGCATGTATTCGATTTATTTTGAAATCTATGAAGTGACAAGTATGCAAGTATGATTATGATAAGATATGTAACGACCTATGGTATGATATGAAGACGGTACATATGTTATGGACATATTGCAATGCCAAGTCATGCATGCTGGTAGTGCACCCAATATGTCTTCCTTCTGTATGGATTCCACAACCCGCGGCCACGGGAGGAATCGAAATCTACTTAGATTCGCTAACCCTAACTCACGAGGGTCAATAGTGGGTAATGGTCTATGATAAGTGAAAGATAAATTCATGTTCATGTTCATGTTCATGTTCATGTTAATTACGTATGTATTTATGAGTATGCACATTTTTCAAGAAAACTTTATGTTTATTATGTTTGTTGTATGATGTGTTGCTTATTGAGTATTCGACTCATTTTTTTATATTTTTATGTTTCTAAACCACCCCAAGTGATGACATATATGAGAGGATGAGACTACAGAACAAGACTTGACCCCGGGAAGCGAGGCAGAGGCCTAGACAGATTATGCTATGATTATTTTTATGGTTTAAAGTTTAAATAAATTATTTTGATAAGCACATGAGACTCCCATATTTGTTTTGAATAAGTACTTCTGCAAACTCTATTTTGGATTTTAAGTATTTATTAAAGTTTGTTTTATTTATGGAAACTTTTGCATTTGGCATGTTGTTGAAAAGAAAAGTTTTTAAGTTCAAGTTTAGTAGTAGCACATTGGCTCCCCAAAAATTCTAAAATGTCTTTATTGGAGAGCGGGGTGTTACAAGTGAATAGAGATCGGAAACAACCCTCCATTCAATAAACGAAGGGAACAAAAAGTGACAACACTGTCACCCTACTGTCAAGATGCCACTCGGGGAGCCAACTAGAAAGCCACGCCGCATTAAAGACCCCGACCTAGCAACGGTCTGCAGGACACTGACTCCAGACATAGAGTATAGAATGCTCTCCAAATACCTCATATAAATGCCGAACCCCAAGTACGAATACGGGCTCTCTTCTCTTTGATTTCCAAGAAAATTCTCCATTGAAAGTATACTAACTTTGGCATCGGAGGCTCCCCGAACCAACCTCGAGCCCCCTCCATCTTTGTATTGCAGGTTGCTGGAACTCAACCTAGGCGTACGAAACACATCATCAACAGTGACACCATCTGTGGGATCTCTATAAATGCAACATGTCCTTCGTAAACCGACGGCAACATGTTCTTAGACAACTCGAGGACAAGAAGCATTATCGGAAAACATGGAAGCAAGGTTTGTAGAAATGGAGCAGGTTGTGAAGAAGTAAACCACAAAGGTGGAGACACTCCAAAAGGAAAATGAAACCGCAAGGGTAGACACCAATAGGCCAATTGAAGATCTTGAACCAAGCTACAATGGACACGCCGAATCACGGGGTGCCGGATGGATACCGATGAGGATGAAAGAAAGAAGATGCAACACGAGCAGCATAGCCATATGGGCAAGTACAAATAAATGGCGAAGCGAATGGGTGCCTCATCGTCGATTGACCAGTTACTCACCAGCGCAAACCTGCCTTACAGTACAGAGATGATGGCAGCACCGCTACCACTAAAGCCAAGATCCCCTAGATAGACATGTACAATAGGTCCAAGGACCCCCTCAAGTACCTAGAAACCTTCAAGGCTCAAATGACCCTTCATGGGTTCCCCGCGGGGAAAGCTTGTAGAGCCTTCCCATTGACCTTAAAGGGACTGGTGAGAGGATGGTTCAGGTCGTTGGCACTCGGATCAATTGATAACTTTGGAGAACTGGTCCGAATGTTACTCACGTAGTTCATGGCAAGCAGAAGTAGGAGACGCCCGACTACCTACCTTTTGATTGTCAAGCAGAAGGAAGACGAAAGTCTGAAGGCAAACCTGATCTGGTTCAACAAGAGGCGTATGACGACGGACTACCAGGATGAGATGAAAAGATCACGCTAGCAGCACTCCTGGAGGGCAAATGGCCCTGAAACCCGTCCATAGTAGAGTTGGCGAGAAAAACTCTCACCATGATGCGAGAGTTCATGGACCAGGCAAATGGCTTTATAAACACTGAGGACACACTCTAGGCTCTGACTGCACCTAGGAAAAAAGAGCTAGAGCAGGTTGACATGAAATCCAAGGCGTCTATCAGAGCTGGGGCTCTCAAGAAGAACAAAAGAAGGCAACATGATAGGAGGAGAGATCAAGCCTTCCCCCCTCAAGAGGCCTAAATGCCCGACACAGTCGGGTCACCCTGTCTATACAAGAAAAAGGTTGACCAACTACCCAAGAAACTGACAGTTGTGACAGAGGTCGTCGTTATTACTCCTACCATCGGATCAACACCCACAATACCGAGAACTGCATCTCCCTCAAAAAAAGGGTGGAAGAGTCAAGACACCATGACGACCACCATTATACCGACCAAAGGCCGACAAGAAGCGAATGCCCCAAGAGATGGCAGATGGGGCAAGAGGCCGCGTGGAATCTCCCCCGGACACATGTCCATGAAAATAGCCCGTGGGCGAGATTTGAACCATCGCCGGGGGATTTGCCAGCAACGCCCCACGTCTTCCAACAGGAAAGCGCATTCCATGAAGGTATAATATGAAGAGGTCCATCAACAGCACACCGGTCATCTCCTTCAAGTCAATAGATGGAGAATCTAGACTCGTCAAGAACTCGTTTCAAGAACCTAGATTATATTAAAATCTAGACCTGTTGAAGAACCTGTCTCAAGAACCCAGATTACAAAGAAGAACGCCACAAAGGTTGTGATTTACCTTTGATAAGTTCAAGAGTTCAATCAAGAACAAGAGGAGTAAACTTAACTCACAAATAAAATTCAATATTGTCTAAGGCTTCAAATGAGGCTGCAAAGAGTATTTAAACCAAACCTAATTAAAACCCTAGCCAAAATAAAGCCTATTTTACCCAAAATGCCCCTGGATGAACACTGTCGTGGCTACAGTACGCACGGCTACAGAAACCTCTTGAAACCCTAGTTCCTAAAAAGTAATTTTCCAAATAAGCCCTTGGCCAAAATACAAGGCCTTCTTGAAAACTCTAGTTCATTAAAAATAAGACGTGTGGGCAAAGCATCTTCAAGCCCACTTATTCTAAACTAATAAAATAAATCATTTAACCAAATTGGAAGCTTCCAATAACAATAGGCCCCATCTATAAGTCGTGCCTTCAACAGCTTGAATCAAGTGGATAAAAACTAGTTACCCTTCTTTCAAACTCATCTTGAGTGTTGGGTTCTTGCTAGCTTCATCGCAAGTGGATTGCATCAATTCGTGCATTGCTTCCTTGATCTTCTTGTAATTGGCTCATCTAGAACTTGCAAATGATCTTTAAGAGTAGGCCCACCTTGGTTCCCATCATTCCCCCTCTCCTCAAAAGGATTCGACCTCGGATCTTCACCTACATCAAAAGGAGAAAGATCAGAAACATTGAAAGTAGTAGAAACATTATACTCACCTGGAAGATCCACTTTATATGCATTGTCATTAATTTTCTCTAGAATTTGGAAAAGTCCATCTCCTCAAGGATGCAACTTAGTCCTTCTTTTGGCTGGGAATCTTTCTTTGCGCATGTGAACCCAAACCCAATCTCTTGGTTCAAAGATGACCCGCCTTCGCCCTTTATTGGCTTGGGAAGCAACCCTTTGGACAATTTGAAGCCATATCCTCTCATGAAGTGACTTTACCAACTTCGCCTTCTTTTGTCCATCCAAGCTACTCTTGCCATCAACGGGTAAAGGCATCAAATCCAAAGGAGTAAGTGGATTAAATCCATAAACAATTTCAAAAGGAGAATATGAAGTAGTAGTATGCATGGCCCTATTATATGCAAACTCTATAAATGGCAGACAATCCTCCAAAGTTTTTAACTTCTTGCGAACAACAGTGCGTAAAAGCTGAGTTAAAGTCCTATTAACTACTTCAGTGTGACCATTAGTCTACGGATGATAAGTAGTGGAAATTAAGAGCTTAGTACCCAATTACCCCCACAACACCTTCCAAAAGTAGCTAAGGAATTTAACATCCCTATTAGAAACAATACTCCTAGGTACACCATGGAGTCGCACTATCTCCCGAAAAAACAAGTCAGCTATGTTTGTGGCATCATTTGTTTTATGGCATGGAATGAAATATGCCATCTTACTGAATCTATCCACAACCACAAAAATGGAATCTCTACCCCTTTTTGTCCTAGGCAGCCCCAAAACAAAGTCCATAGATATGTCTACCCATGGCTCACTAGGAACGGGTAAGGGTGTATACAACCCATATGGCAAAACCTTAGATTTGGTCTTTCTACATGTAATGCACCTTCCACAAATACGATTAACATCTCTCTTCATCTTCAGTCAAAAGAAATATTCATGCAAAATGTCTAAAGTTTTCTTGACACCAAAGTGTCCCATTAATCCCCCACCATGTGCCTCACGTACCAATAACTCATGCATAGAACAACTTGGCACACAAAGTTTGCTTTCTTTAAACAAATAATCATCATTCTTGTAAAACTTACCAAATGCCGCCTTATCACATGCCACATACACATTAGAAAAATAAGCGTCATCGGCATACATGTCTTTCACATATTCAAACCCAAGCATTTTAGCACTCATATAAGTAAGAAGTACATACCTCTGAGATAGAGCATTAGCAACAATGTTCTCCTTACCTTGCTTGTAACGGATGACATAGGGAAATGTCTCAATGTATTCCATCCATCTAGCATGCCTTTTATTAAACTTACCTTGACTCTTGAGATGCTTCAATGATTCATAATCGGTGTAGATCACAAATTCCCTTACCATAGGTAGTGCTGCCAAGTCTCTAATGCACGAATAAGAGCATAAAGCTCTTTGTCATAAGTAGGGTAATTCAGGGATGCCCCACTTAGCTTTTCACTGAAGAAGGCTATGGGCCACCTATCCTGCATCAAAACGGCTTCAATCCCTATTCCTGAGGCATCACATTCAATCTTAAAAGCTTTGTTAAAATCAGATAATGCTAACACAGGTGCAGAGCACAACCTTTCTTTAATAGTGGCAAAAGCATTCTCTTGATTAACCGCCCCATGAAACCCAACATTCTTTTTAATTATCTCAGTGAGTGGTGCAGCAATAGTGCTAAAGTCTTTAACAAAACGCCGATAAAAGCTAGCTAAGCCATCAAAGCTTCTTACCTCAGTGATGCTTTTTGGCATTGGCCACTCGTTGATGGCCTTGACTTTCTCTTCATCCACCTCAATACCTTTTCTACTAACAACATAATCAATAAAAATAACTATTTCCATGCAAAAGGCACATTTCTTGAAATTAGCATACAACTTTTCACATCTCAACATATCAAACACATATCTCAAATACTTAATATGTTCATTTATGTCCCTTCTGTACACTAAGATATCATCAAAGTACACAACCACAAACTTGCCTATGAATGCACGTAGGACATGGTTCATTAATCTCATGAAAGTACTGGGTGCATTTGTAAGTCCAAATGGCATAACCAACCTTTCATAAAGCCCATACTTAGTCTTAAAAGCAGTTTTCCATTCATCACCCTCTTTCATTTTAATTTGATGGTACCCACTTTTAAGATCAATTTTACTGAAAATACATGAGCCATGCAATTCATCAAGCATATCATCCAATCTAGGAATGGGATGGCGATACTTTACCGTGATATTGTTGACCGCTCTGCAATCAGCACATATCCTCCACGTCCCATCCTTCTTTGGCACTAGTAGCACTAGTACTGCACAAGGGCTCATGCTCTCCCTCACGTACCCCTTGCTCATCAAATCCTCAACTTGCCTCTGAAGCTCCTTTGTCTCCTCTGCATTACTCCTATAGGCTGGTCGGTTTGGAATAGCAGCCCTGGGCACAAAATCAATCTGGTGCTCAATGCCTCTAATGGGTAGCAACTCATTTGGCATCTCCTCCGGGAATATATCCTCAAACTCCTGCAACAAAGAAACAGCCGAACTAGGAAGAGACTGGTTAGTTTCATCAAGAGTAGGATAAGACTCTTTATAGATAAGAAAAATCATGGGGCGTCTTGCATAGAAACTCACTTTTGCCTTTCCTTTTCTCTTTGTAGACTCTCTTTCTTTTTTCTCTCGTGGCTCCACTATTTTTTCTTTACTCTCAGCCACCTCTCTACTTTCTTTTTCACTTTTTCTTTTATACTCACTTTCACTCTCACTCTCACTCTTTCTTTTTTGCTCAATCACTTTTTTCACTCTTTCTTTTTTTATCACTCTCATTTTCACTCTTTTTCTTTTGATCACTCTCATTTTCACTCTTTCTTTTTTGAGCAACCTCGCGTTTCAATTTTAGTTGGTCCTCATAGACCTGGCTTGGAGTTAAAGGAGCGAGCTTGATTGTTTTGCCCTCCTTTTCAAAGCTGTACATATTCTTGAACCCATCATGTGTCACCCTCCTATCATACTGCCACGGCCTCCCCAACAAAATATGGTCAGCATGCATAGGCACAACATCACAAAGCACCACATCCTGATACTTCCTAATAGAAAAAGTAACTAACACTAATTTATCCACCCTAACCTCCCCACAATCATTCAGCCACTGCAATTTGTATGGTCTAGAGTGTTTTAAGCTTGGTAAATTCAATTTCTCAACCAAAGTAGTGCTAGCCACATTAGTACAACTCCCCCCATCAATGATCATACTACATACCTTATTGTTGACATGGCATCTAGTATGGAAAATGTTCTCTCTTTGTTGCTCTGCATCATCTACCTTGATGTGTGCATTAAGAGCAGGCCTGGCAACTAGAGACTCACCTGTCACGGGATATACCACTCCATCATCATCACTAGCATCAACCAACTCAGGCACCTCATCACTATCATCCTCACTCTCAGTCATCACCTCCCCATTATCACGCATAATCATCACCCACCTATTTGGACATTGAGAAGCAATGTGCTCTGAACTCAAACACTTAAAACATTTAATATCTCTATTCCGTGAAGGTTGGGATTCTACCTTGGGTTTGTTGCTAGTTCCCTCATCTTTTCCCTTAGGTAGTTCGGTCTTTCTCTTTGCTTCAGCTGGATCATTCCTATCCCACTTTGATTTCCAAGTAGTGCTAGAAACCGAAGTGTACCTTGCTATCCATTTTCTCTTTAACTGCCTCTCCACCTTCATATCCATGTGCATCATGTCCTCTATCTACACATAATGCTGCAATTCAATTACATTGGCTATGTCCCTATTCAAACCACTCAAAAATCTAGTCATGGTGACCTCTCGGTCCTCCTCTACATTAGCCTGAATCATCACCACCTCCATCTCCTTATGGTAATCCTCTACACTCCTAGACCCCTGTCTAAGATTTTGTTATTTCTGGTAAAGGTCTCTATAGTAATGGCTAGGAACAAATCTCCGCGTCATGAGAGCTTTCAACTCTCTCCATGTCTCTATAGGCCTTTCATAATTCCTCCTCCTATTGGTCACTAATTGATCCCACCAAATAATAGCATAATTAGTGAACTCAATTACCGCCAACTTCACTTTCTTCTCCTCAGAGTAATTATGACAATCAAACACCAATTCTATTTTTTTCCCTCACTCTAGGTAAACCTCAGGGTCAATTCTACCTTGGAAAGATAGTATTTTCATTTTGATGCTACTAAGGTCTCTATCTACACCATCCTGACCCCTTAGATTCCCCTCAAGTCCTCTTTCACACCTAACTCTTCTATTTCTACCCGACCCAACTTCAGATGCTAAGTCTTCCTCATCCTCACCATCTCCTTCATTCTCATACTCATTTTCAACTCTATGCTCAAGTCGTCTCCTATCTCTCCCGCCTTGTAGATTTCTAATCTCTACTTCTTGATGATCCATCCTATCCCTCACTTCACCCAACACAAAGTTCAACCGCTCAAACTGTTATTGCATGGCTTGCAACACAAAGGATGAGTTATCTGTTCTCCCCCTTGGTGATGAGCTACTCTGTTGAGACATTATAAGGTGCTGCACAAAAGAATGTTAGTGGTAAAAAAGAAAACCTCACACAGTCCCTTACGTGTTTACACTCTTATAATGGCACTCAGTCGTGCTTCACTCTTAATTGGCTTTTTCCCGATAATAGTCTCACACTCTCTTGCCTTTTACCTCAAGAGTTTTCCCGCTCAAGTTCTTTAAGAACTAATTGAACTCAATCAAGCAATCTTGTTTTATCCCAACTAGTAATTAGGTCCAAGAAACAAGAACGAGAGAAACACAAAAGGAATGAAAAGGAACGACACGTGAATCAAGGAAATTATACGAATGAAACAGTAACTATAAAACAAGATACCAACTAGAACAATGTATGCAGCCTCTTTAATGATAAGGCTCAAGAAAAATTTCAGACTATTATTATTTTTTCTTCTTTTCTTTTCTTTTCTTGTCTTTTCACGAACTGATTTGATCACAATCAAAAATAAGCAATTGGCCAAAATAGAAGACCTTCCCGAATACCCTAGTTCATTAAAAATAAGACGTGTGGGCCAAGCATCTTCAAGCTCACTTATTCTAAACTAATAAAATAAATCATTTAACCAAATTGGAAGCCTCCAATAACAATAGGCCCTATCTCTAAGTCATGTCTTCTACAACTTGAATCGAGTGGATCAAAACTGGTTCTCCTTGTTTCAAGCCAATCTTGAGTATTGGGCTCTTGCTAGCTTCTTCCCAAGTGTATTGCACCAATCCGTGCATTGCTTTCTTGATCTTCTTGTCCCTTGATCTTGTAATTGGCCCATCTGGAGCTTGCAAAGGATCTTTAAAAGTAGGCTCACCTTGGTTCCCATCAAACTTACCACCTAAAATTGAAGTTCCCGATGGCCACGAGTGTGGGGGAGATCTGGTGAGAACAGGTGTTAGCACCGAATGTTACGCGTAGGAGATGAAAGTGGGGAAGCGGGAGGACCACGCGGTTGAAGGTCTGAGTAGCAGCACCACCCTACCACCCCCATTGAGTTCACCACGAGAGAAGAAGAGGTTAGGGATAATTAGGCCCTCAGATAGGTGGAGCCAAACAAACCACTAGAATTAGCTTCCCTAGACCCTAGTCGCCCGAGACCATATTGAGAATCGACAGTAGAATGGAGTCCGACATTCATGAAGCCATGAAGTCATTCCTGACGAAGCACCGAGATGTGTTTGCCTCAGGCCATAAGGACATGCTAGGGATCAATCCCTCCATAACATAATCTAACACCACCGTTGCATGGACCCCGAGGCCAAAAAGACTAAGCAGAAGCTTCAGAGTTTCAGCATCAAGAAATGCACCACCAGCTTCGGAGTTTTAGCATCGAGAAATGCGCCACCATAACCAAGGAAGTCAATCACCTTCTAGCGGTGGGGTTCATTCGAGAAGTACACTACCCAGACTGGTTATCCAATGGCATGTTGGTGAAGAAGCCCAATGGTAAGTGGAGAATGTTTGTCGACTTCAACGACTTGAACAAAACCTGCACAAAGGATTGCTTCCCACTACCCCAGATCAACTTGATAGTAGACTCCACCGTGGGCCATGGCATGTTGAGTTTCATGGATGCTTACTTAGCATACAACCAAATCCGCATGAACCTCGATGACAAGGAGAAGACGTCATTCATTACAGATAGGGGATTGTAGTGCTACACAACCATACTCTTTGCATTCTAGAATGCGGGAGCCATTTACCAGAGGCTGGTTAATCGCATGTTCAAGGAACATATAGGGTAAAACTTGGAGGTCTACGTGGATGACCTACTCGTCAAGAATAGAACTCCTGAACAGCACCTAGCCGACTTGAGTGAGGCCTTCGAAGTGCTGTGCTAGTACTAGATGAGGCTCAATATGACAAAATGTGCATTCGGAGCTGAGTCCAAGAAGTGTCTATGCTTTGTGGTCTCTGAGCGGGGAATAGAGGCCAACCCAGAGAAGGTGGAGGCCACACCCAGAATATTAACAAAGTGCAAAGGCTTGCTAGATGAGTTACGGCCCTCATCTGGTTTGTTACCAGGTCAATGGATAAATGACTACCATTTTTCAAGGCGCACGGAAGGTGAGTGAGATCAAGAGTTTAGGAAGCTCAAGTAGTACCTCGCTGGCCCACCGCTGCTCAGTCAGGCCGATTCAGGAGAAGCCTTGAGCCTATATCCATCTCTTTGCACATAGTCTCTACTGCTTTGGTACAAGACCTAAAGGGCTCCTAGCAGTCGATATACTACACTAGATGGGCCTTTCAATTAGTGGAGTCAAGATACCCCAAAAAGGACCAGTTGGCCTTTGCCCTAGTGATGATGGCACGTCAGCTGAGACCGTACTTCCAAGCCCACCCGATACGGGTTCAAACTGAAACCCCTGAAGAATATCTTGTAACAACCAGATATCTTGGGCTGATTGATGAATTGGGTGATAGAGCTGAGCAAGTTTGACATTGACTACATGCACAGAAATACCGTGAAAGGGAAAGTGCTGGCAGACTTTGTCGTAGAGTTCACTGGCTTCCAAGAGGAAGTCCTAAAAGCACATCCCATTAAGCCCTAATATGTTTTCGACAATGGCTCGTCATGCCGGGCTGGAGGTGGAGGGAGGATGCATATGGTCATGAACACTGGGGAAGAGCACAACTATGCCATCAGGCTGGCATTCAAGACCAACAACAACGAGGCAGAGTATGAAGCATTGTTGGCCAGTTTAGTCACTAGGCATTGACGAAGTGGAAGTAAGACCCGATGCCCAAGTGGTCATTAACCAAGTCTGGGGGGAGTTCACCACGAAGAGCGAGAAGCTAAAGAAATACATGATGCTGGTGTGGGAAAGGCACAACCACTTACAATACTTCCAAGCTCAATAGGTACCGAGGGCAAAAAACTAGAAGGTCGATAGGTTGGAAGACACCCCTCTATCAAAACAGACAGTGATCATAACAGTACACATGCCCACAGTAGGGGTCGAGATCTCAGAAGTAAGGCCAGGGGCTCTAGAGTGGGCTATAGAGATAATCAAGTACCTGGACGCGAACGAGCTCCCCAAAGAGAACTGGGAGGCGAGGAAGGTAAAAAGCCAAGCAGTTTGCTTCACGATGGTGGATGGAGTTTTTTGCAGGCAGGGATACTCCACGCCCCTCCTAAGGTGTGTCTCATTTGAACAGTCTAGTACATTCTAGTGGAGATACACGAAGGGGTGTGCGGCAACAATTCAAGTGAGACGACATTAGTAGGAAAGGTAGTAAGAGCGAGGTATTATTGGCCATTCACACTCAAAGATGTAGAAGTGTTTGTTAGAAAATGTCAGAAGTGTTAGGAGTATGCCCAAATACCTCACTGCTCGCCGAAAGAGCTGACGTCGATCATGTCACCATTGCCATTCACATAATGAGGAGTTGACATAGTCGATCCCCCTACCTCCTGGCAAGGGAGGTCTAAACTTCATGGTTGTTGTTGTAGACTACTTCATCAGGTGGGTAGAGGTCGAGGCACTGGCAACAATAACGGCGAGCAATATCACCAGATTCATGTGGAAGACAATGATGTGCAGGTTTAGAATCCCCTGCTGCATAATCTCGAATAATGGGAGGCAGTTCGACTCAGACCACTATTGCGACTGATGCAAAGACTTGAGAATCAAGTTCAAATATTCATCCAGGGACACCCCCAGGCCAACAAGCAAGTTGAGGCAACTAACAAGACACTACTCGGGACACTCAAGAAGAAGCTTACAGCGAAGAAAAGGGCTTGGGCAGAGGAGCTTGGTAGAAGAGCTTCCCGGGGTGTTGTGGGCCTACTGGACCAAAGTCAAGACTCCAACAGGTGAAACCCCTTTCACCCTTACCAACGAACACAAGGTGATGGTGCCCGTTGAAGTCTGGATGCCAACTTACAGGGTTCAACACTTCAAACAAAGCTCCAACGATGATAAATTTGAAGAACAACTATACTTGCTGGAGGAGAAAAGGAAAGAGGCCAAGATGAAAATGGGGATCAACAAAATAAAGGTTGAGCACTACTTCAACAAGGGAGTCCAACCAAGATCTTTCAAGGTTGGTGACCTGGTGTTGAGACAGATAGGGATGACTATCCAAGAAGAAGGGAAGTTGTGGCCAGGATGGGAAGATCCATATGTCATTTTGACCAACAACCGTTTGGGCTCCTATCGACTTCAAGACTCTCAAGGGAAAGAGCTACCCCACCCATGTAACTCAAAGCATTTACGGATATTTTTCTGTTAAGAACTACCAATTTCTCGCTGAGGACTAAGAGGCAGGACAAGTCCCAAGACTGCCTAACCTCCCTCACGATAAACTCACGGGCTAGACAGGTCAAGGACCACTTGACCCTACTAGTCCCTCGTTGAGTGTCAACAGGCAAGACTAGTCCCTAAACTGCCCAACCTCCTTGCGACAAAGTCATGAGCAGGAAAGGTTAAGGACAGCCCGACCCTACTAGTCCCTCGCCAAGAGTCAACTAGCTGGCAAGCCTGTCGACTGCTTGACCTCCCTCGCGATGAACTAACGGGTGGGAAAGATCAAGGACCACCAGCCTACCAATTTCTTGTTGAGGACCATGAGGCGAGACAAGTCCCAAGACTGCCTGACCTCCCTAGAGATGAACTCATGGGCGAGAAGGATCAAGGACCACTCGACCCTACCAATCCCTCGCTGAGAGTCAACAAGCGGGACTAGTCCCTGGACTACCCGACCTCCCTACAACGAACTCAGGAGCGGGAAAGCCCAAGCACCGTGCCTGACCCTACCAAGAGTTAACTGGCGGGACAAGGTCCTCGACTGCTAGACCACCCTCGCGACAGACTCATGGGAAAGAAAGGTCAAGCACCGTGCCTGACCCTACCAATTTCTCGCTGAGGACCAAGATGTAAGACAAGTCCCAGGACTATCCAACCTCCCTCACGATGAACTCAAAGGCAAAAAGGGTCAATGACCACTCGACCCTACCTATCCGTTGCCAAGAATTAACAAGCGAGACAAGTCCCTAGACTGCTCGACCTCCCTTGTGATGGACTGGTGGGCGAGAAAGGTCAAGCACTACCCTACCCTACCAGTTCCCCACCAAGAGTCAATAGACGGGACAAGTCCGGGACTGTCAGACCTCCCTCGTGACAAACTCGTGGGTGAGAAAGTTAAGGATGACCCAACCCTACCAGTTCCTCATTGAGAGTCAATAGGTGGCATGAGTCCCTCGACTGCACCGCCTCCCTCGTGACGGACTCACAGGTGAGAAAGGGTCAAGGACCGCCCGACCCTACCAGTTCCTTACAAAGAAGTGAGAAGGGTTAAGTATGACCTAACCCTACCTATTTCCCGCAGTGGAGCAAGATACGGAACAAGTCACTCAACTGCCCGACCTCCTTCGCAACGAGCCCATGAATGACTCAAGTTGGCAAAACTTACACTTGTAACTTGCGCTATGTGCATTAACCAATTCGACTCTCCCAGCACAGCCGAACATCGGTCGTAAAAAGAGGACAAGTCACACCTCGCCCAGGGTGTAACGCCCCAATGAAAGGCCCAAACCACATGACCTATACTCCAAAACGACTAGTCAATAATACAATTAGAGTCTCATTGGAACCTTATAAAGAGTAAGAACTTTTCCTTCCCAAGCAATGTGGGATCTCATTCACCACCTACCCTTATCCTTATCATATGTGGTATCACTTCCTCGTCGGGCCTATCCATTGTAGGTGACATGACTCAAGTCCCACATTTCTGGTTGGGATAGACTATGATACCATTTGAATAGTTCTGGTTCTTAGCACTTGGACTTTCTGCGTTAATATTCTTCTGGGACTTCTTCACTGGTGTGGTTGTCTCAAATTTGAAGGGTATTGTACTCCAACACATGTTTGGGATCTGGGGCATATTTTCACAGCATAGAGACATGAAATACGTTGTGTACTGCCAATAAGTGAGGTAGAAGTGCTAGTGTGTAAGTTGTTGCACCTATTCTTTCCAAGATCTCAAAAGGACCTATGTACCTTGGGCTCAACTTTTCTTTTTTACCAAATCTCATTATCCCTTTCATCGAAGCAACCTTCAGGAGTACTTTATCTTCTACCTCAAATTCTAATTCTCGTCTCCGTTGGTTTGCATATTTCTTCTGTCCCCTTTGTGCTATTGTGAGCTTCTTTCTGATGACTGATATTTTTTCACACATGTCTTGTATAATTTCTTGTCCCGGTATCCTTCACTCTCCCACTTCATCCCAGTAGAGGGGCGATGTACATTTATGTTTGTAGAGAACTTCATATGGCGCTGCCTGAATACTTTCCTAGTAAGTGTTCTTATATGCAAACTTGATCAGGGGTAGATACTTATTCCAACTCCTTTAAACTCCATCACGCACACTCTAAGCATATATTCTAGGATTTGAATTGTCCTCTCTAATTGACCATCGGTCTGAGGATGAAATGTTGCTCTGTAGGTCAGTTGGGTTCCCAACTCCTCTTATACCTTTCTCCAAAAGGTTGAAGTGAACCAGGTATCTTTGCCAGAGATGATTGTAGATGGTATCCTGTGTAATCTAACAATCTCTCTAACGTACAACTCCTCCAATCTATCCACGGAGTACGTCATTCGAATTGGAATGAAATGAGCTAACTTTGAAAGTCTATCAACAATTACGCCTACTGCATCCTAACCTCCTAGCACCTTCGAAAACCCCAAAACAAAGTCCATCCCGATCTAATTCCAAGTCCACACTGGTATAGGGAGTGGCTGAAGTGTACCTGAGGGTCTCTGATGCTTTACTTTGACTTGTTGACATGTCAGACACTGTGCTACATAAGTTACTATCTCTCGCTTCATCCCATTCCACCAAAAGTGCTATTTTAAATCCCAATACATCTTGGTACTCTTTGGATGAACTGTGTATAGTGGACAATGGGCTTCTCTCAAGATCAAGTCTTTGATTTCTCTATCATTGGGTACGCATAATCTTCCTCTAAATCTCAGGGTGCCATCGCCTGACACTAAATAATCAACTCTCTTACCTTTTGATATTTCCCCTCTAATCCTAAAACATTATGTATCACTAGCTTGGGCGACCTTAATGATCAATGAATGTTGAACCGAAGGTCAAACTATTTGTTTTGGATCGAGTGTCTTGGATTACCTCAATATTTGCTCGCTCCATGTCCAACAATATATGCTTTTGTTGAGTGTACATCATAGCCAGGGTACCAGAGGATGATTTTTGACTAAGTGCCTCTGCTACCACGTTTGCTTTGCCCAGATGATAGTTAATACTGCAATCATAGTCCTTTAGGAGTTCCAACCACCTACATTGTCTCATATTTAGCTCTTTCTGGGTGAAAAAATATTCCAGGCTCTTATGGTCAGTATACATCTCGCACCTCTCACCATAAAAATAATGTCTCCATATTTTCAATGCAAACACTACTGCTGCAAGTTCCAGATTACGGGTTGGGTAATTCTGCTCATAATGTTTCAACTGTCAGGAAGCGCATGCAATACTTTTCCATTCTGCATTAAAACACAACTTAAACCCTTTAATGAAGCATCGTTGTATATAACAAATCCTCCATCTCCCGAGGGGACTGTGAGAACTGGTATAGTAACTAGTCTTTTCTTCAATTCTTGGAAGCTCTCTTCACACTCACCTGTCCATAAAAACTTCTGATCCTTCCTTGTCAACTTTGTCATCAGAGTGACAATACTCGAAAGCCCTCCTACAAATCTCCTATAGTAACCCGCAAAGCCTAAGAGACTTCATACTTCATTAACATTACTAGGCTTGGCCCATTTTACCACTACCTCAACTTTCACTCAGTCCACCGAAATTCCTTTTGCTGACACCACATGTCCTAAAAATGCAATCTTTTGCAACCAAGACTCGCATTTCTTAAATTTCGCATACAACTTCTTTTCTCTTAGTGTCTCAAGGGAAATCCTGAAGTGATCCTCTTGTTCTTTGCTACTCCATGAGTAAATTAGAATATCATCGATAAAGACTATCACAAACTAATCCAAATAGTCTTTAAATGCCCTATTCATAAGGTCCATCAAAGCTGCAAGGGCGTTAGTTAAACCAAAGGGCATAACAAGGAATTCATAATGCCCATATTGTGTCTGAAAAGCCATCTTCTGCATATCTGTTTCCTTAACCTTCAATTGATAATATCCAGATCACAAATCTATCTTAGAAAAAACTTGTCCTCCCTGTAGTTGATTGAATAAGTCCTCTATCCGTGCTAGAGGGTATCTATTCTTAGTAGTCACCTTATTTAACTCCCTCTAGTCAATACACAATCTCATAGTCCCATCCTTCTTCATCACGAAAAGTACTAGAGCATTCCACGAGGATACAATGGGTGTATGAAACCTTTTTCTAGTAACTCCTGTAATTGATGCTTGAGCTCCTTTAACTCAATCGGAGCCATGTGCTTTGGATATAAGTGCTATTCCTAGAGTGAGATCAATTGAGAACTCCACTCCCCTATCCAGAGGCAACCTGGAAGATCCTCGGGAAACACATTGCTAGATTCTCTAACTTCCTTTATGTCCTCAACTTTTAGTCCATCTATTGGTGGTAAAACCATTGTGTTTCCCGAGTGACCTGCATTGCTGAAATTACACAATGAGAACTTCCTTGTGATGACTGAAAACTAAAATTCTCTCCATCTGTGGGTTTATAAAGACTACTCTCTTAATAAAACAATCCTCACATGCACGATTTTGGGACAACCAGTCCATTCCCATAATCACGTCAAATCCGAACATATTAAATATAATCAATTCTGTAGGTAGAATCCACCCTTGAATCTTTATTAGACATCCAATCATAACAGAATTGCAAACGATATGATCTCCCAAGGGCAAACGATATAGTAGGTTCTAGTGGCTTGGGTATCTTCTCAATCAAATGTGTATAATGATTGGAAATAAAAGAAGAATGAGTGGCACCAAAATTGAATAAAATGGAGGCATGACGTGAAAATAACAATAATGTACCTATATGAATGTCATAATGACTTAGAACTACAAAGATTATTTAATTTGTGCATCATACTATATACATATCTAAACTTAGGATAAGGAAAGGTACCTGTGACTACATCATTTGATGCCGCAGCGTCATCAGGTGTGAGAAAAATATACTCTTGTTGTAGTTGTCATCATTTGTCCTCCACTCCTTCCTGGTTCTCCGGGTCTCTTTATAGGGTAGTCCTGAGCTAGATGGTTCAACTTCCTACACTTGAAGCATGCATTCTAGCCATATAAACATTTTTCTAAATGTCTTTTTCCACATGTTTGGCACGTGGGGTAAGTTTGTCTTGCTGGTGGATTCCCTTGACGGTTCTCGCTACGAGGCCTATTGTCTCTATGTGACACTGATTGGATTTGTTGTTGTTGTTGCTAGCGCTTCTTTTGATTGTTGTAGTCGATATTCTCTTAAATATCCTCTTTAGCAATGGTAGCTCGTGTGACCAGCTCCTTGAAACTCCGAATCTTGAGATACGTACACTCTCTCTAATCCTGCGATCTAGGCCACGCTTGAACTTATCATCTTTCTTCTCCTCATCTGGGATTAAGTAATTGGCGAAACGAGACAACTCCATGAATCTCATGGCTTACTAGTTGGGATAGGCTTTGATATCATTTGTAACGGCCCAATGGAAGGCTCAAACGACATGGCCTACACTTTGAAAAGGACTAGTTAATGATACAATTGGAGCCTCACTGGAACCTTATAAAGAGCAAGAACATCTCCATCTTAAGCAAAGTGGGATCCCACTCACCACCTACTCTTATCCTTATCATATGGGGTATCACACAGGGCTAATCAGACTGATTCATTAGACTGCCAACCCCCTCGTGACGAGCTAGCGAAAAGGACCAAACCTCTGGCTGCCCGGTCTTGCCGAAGCCTGGGGTAAGTTGTCCAACTGCCCTTCCTCACCAACTCCTTGCCAGAACACTATCTCTCACACATGAACTTGAGAAAAACGATAGGGAGGGTGGCTAAAAGAGACAAGGCAAAGGGTTGTGTAAGTTTAATTCTACGTGCATTTGCAGCCAAGAAGGCAAAAGAAAACTAGGCATGGGTTAAGAAAGGAATATGAACCCAACATCAAATTGTATATATGAACAGGAAATAATGTCTTTACATGTCTTTACACCTCAATTCAACAAAACAAAAAAAAAAAAAAAAAAAAGAAGGAAGAAGCGTCAATTCTTGAGTTTAGGCTCCTGCTCGGGCTCATCAGGGAATGCATCTGGCATCTTCTTCTTGCCAACGGTGTTGGTGTACCGAAGGGCCTTGGCGTCCGGCTAAAGGTTTACATCAGTAGGTCCTCCTGGGGATTCACCAGCATGTGATCCTTCAACCTCTCCAAGCCCTCATTGTAGCTATAGCCCCACGACCTATTGCAGACTAATTTGGCCATCAAGATCTGCCTCGAGAGGTTAGGGATGACATTCTGACCATCCTCCAAGTCAGACCTCAAGTTTTTCATGACCAAGTTCCAAGAGAGTAGCCCGTGCTTAGTGGTCTCCAACTCCTCCTCCAACTCCTTTATCCACACATCCCGCGTGCACGCATCAACTTGGGCAACGACCACCTCGTCATCCAAGTCCCTCACCTCTTTGGTCGAAGTTGTGAGGAGGGACAACTTGCCCTTCCAGGATATGTTGAGCCTCGTATAAGCCCTTTAAAGGCAGTTGCGCAACCTTTATTTGAAGGCATGCTATTGCAACAACGAGAGTTCATGGACTAAAGCTCACGACATGATTTCCGAAGTTCTTCCACCTCCTTTGTTCCGACGCTTGCTCCAGGTGCCAGATCTCTTCAAAACTATTCAACCTCCGACATACGCTCGCCCAAAGTCCTCGCCTCTAAAAGGGGGACTGCCTCCAAAGGCACCTCCAATGAAACAACACTGGGGCTCGTGGAATAGTCAAAGGGGGACTCCAGAATGGAGACCCTGTCCTTGCTAATCGAAGGATGGGCTATGTACTTGTTTGCATGAAGAGACTCTTTGCCCTAGCCAAGGACATCTACACCAGCTTGTCTGTCATATTCCCAAGAGGGAACCATCACCAAGTCCACTTCAGATGGGGGGGGGGGGGGGGTTACTCCCTAGGCGGTGGGTCCAAGAAGGCCAATAAAAATGACATCTCCCATTCCTCCTCGCCTCGGCTAGGAATCTCGATCTTCACCGCATGGAGTATCTCTATTAGTTGTGAGACATTTTTTATTGGATTTTGATCTTTTGTGAGCATTTTTTGAAACCCTAGATCTAATTTTGGCCTTTTCAATAGTTGACCAAGGCCATATATAGCCCATTGTTGGCCAAATCTCCAAATTTGAAGTTCTAGTTGCCAACCACTTCATCACCGACACCATCATCTCATCGGTGATTAATTAATGAATATGAAAGCTACTTTCAAATTTTAAACTCAAGATTTCAAAGTTCTCCACCTTGAGTTTGAGGAGGGATGTTGAAGATGATATCAAATCAATAATTTAATTTGATCTTGATTTGATTTTCATAATTATCAAATCACTTCAAGTTGATATTATTTTGATTTTTATTTCATAATGTTTAAAATATTTACTTTATCTTATCTCAATGTAATTTGCCTATAAATAGGGATGTATGCCTTATATTCAATAACAATTGAGAAAGCAAAGATATAGCCCTCAGCCTCTTTCCCTCTCTCTCTTATCCATCTTCTTTTGTATTATATTTTATTTTCTATGAAAGGGAAGGCCCGACATGCTCTCTCCGAGGAATCATGGAGAGTCATGTATGCTTTAAGATTTTTCAAGGGGTCAACTAGATCTCGAAATGGCCATTTCCTCATTTTGTCGATGACTGCATAGTTCGACGTGCAGCTTCTTCTCCACCTTCTCGACATTCATCCCGCTAGCACTATGTGCCTCTGCATCTGGTTGTTCATTGTTGCTCGAGTTCTTTTCACCTTAGGTTCTTGTTTTCCTGTTGAAGGGCCTCAATCTCTAGAGTCATCTTCTTCGGTCGCTCTTCCATCTCCAAAAAATGTGTTTCCATGTCCGCCGAAGTGACTTCCTAATCATGGGTTGCTTGGGAACATGTGCTAGTAGGCATGTGATAATCACATTGATACGTCTGTTATGAAGCCGTAGAGGTGAGGCCCAGAGAGAGATGAGTTCGGGCCAGAAGGAAATGCACATGGGCCAGGCCCAAGGGAAGAGACAGAACGCGGCGTTTTGAGGAAGCTATTAGAATCGTCCGTGAAGAAAGAGATGCTGTTATTTTCATGTGTCTATTTACGTTTATGCACTTGCTTTACAATTATCAGTTTTATACCTGTAAGCCATTGATTGGCTGAGTTTGTTATTTTCCCTGACACAGATTCTAGAAAAGGGGCGGTAGTGGAATGGAGAGGGGGGTCTGGAAATTGTGAGTTTTGTGTCGTCTATTCATGGAGGTTGGGTGTTCCTCGAAAACGCCCTTATCAGTAAAGATTCTGTGATTCCATTCCATTGTTCTTATTACATTACTCTCTTGCATTACATGAAAAGTCCAATATATGAAAGTTCATTACAAGTGGTATCAAGTCTCCGATCCTGTAACCAGCAAATACCTTCAAAGTTCCTTCCCACACTAGCCAAACACCAACCCAGAAACAATTTCCTTCCTACACTAGCCAAACACCAACCCAGATATATTCATCAAAAACCTTCCATTCACACCTCATGGCTGACAATACCCGTTCCAAACACCAGGAAATCACCTCACACCAGGATGCTCAAGAGGAGAGGCTTCATGCAATGCGTGAGGATTTGACCCAGTTGACAGAAATGGTCCGAACCTTAGTGACAAATTCTGCTGCCCAGGTGGCTCACCGTGACCTCAACCTGCACCATGACAGAGAACAAAATGAGTTGCACCAAGATTTCCATAGAGGTATTAAAATGGATTTTCCTTACTGTGATGGTACAAACCCAGCTGCTTGGGTATTTAAAGCCAACCATTATTTTGACTATTATCAAACCCCACCAGCCCAGAAATTGCTCATGGCCTCCTACCATATGGAGGGAGATGCCTTGATTTGGTATCAAGATGCAGCAGCCTCCAACTAATTTAATAATTGGGAGACTTTCACTCGAACCTTGTTGTTACGCTTTGGACCATCCTCTTATGATGATCCTATGGAGGCACTTACTAGACTCAAGCAAGTCACTACTGTATCTCAGTACAAGGTCCAATTTGAGGCACTTTCCAACAGACTTCGCAATCTGCCTGAGGCTCACAAACTTAACTGCTTTCTTAGTGGGCTGAAGGATGATATCCGTCTTCCCGTACGGATGTTCAACCCACTAAACCTTACTGATGCCTTTGGACTAGCAAAAATTCAGGAGGAATATTTGACCAGTTCAAAAAAATCAGCAAAAGGATGGAGTGAGAAATCAGGGTTCTCTAGCTCAAGTTCCATGCCAAGCACTCACCTGAGTTTTCCTACAGCTCACGGGCAGCCTGGGCAAGGGCAGCGGATATTTAAGCCCATCAAACAGCTTTCATCTACCCAGATTGATGAGAAGAGGAAAAAGGGTCTTTGCTATCACTGTGATGACAAATGGAACCCCTCCCATGTTTGTAAGTCCCCTAAACTCTATATGCTTCATGGTGGAGAGGAAAATACCGATGAAAAAGGAGAGGAAGTTTTTTTTGACACACACGAGACAGCAGAGGTTACAATGGGAGATAAGGCTGAGAAACAAATGGAGATCTCCTTAAATGCCATCACAGGAGCTCCATTTCCAAAAACCATGCGCTTATGTGGTTTTATTGGAGGACAAAGTGTGGTAATCTTAGTGGATTCCGGAAGCACCCATAACTTCCTGGATCCCTCGATTGCGCAAAGGGCCAAATTGCAAGTAGATCCTACCAAACAACTGAATGTGAAAGTGGCAAATGGAGACTCAGTTATCAGTGAAGGGTTCTGCTCCAACACCTCCATTAAATTGCAAGGTAATCAATTCATTACCCCTTTTTATTTGTTAACTTTGGGGGGTTGTGATGCTGTTTTAGGCATCCAGTGGTTAGAGACCTTGGGCTGCATTAATTGGAATTTTTCCAAGCTTATTATGCATTTTCAGTGGAAGGGGAAACAGATCACATTGCTGGGGTTACCACTGGGCAGCTCCTCTTTTGAAAAGGGCAGTACAGTGAAACTGAACTCTACTAAGGGTTCTAAAGGGGTTTTCATTCAACTTAAAGCCATGGAACTTTTACCACACCTGGACAGCAAGCCTCCTAGACCTGTAAATGAGAAGATTGATGCACTGTTGATACAGTTTGGGGGAATTTTTAAGGAACCTGTTGGGCTCCCTCCTAAGAGAACCCAAGACCATAAAATTATTTTAAAGGAGGGTACAGCTCCCATTTCAACCAGGCCATATCGATACCCCTTCTATCAAAAAACTGAAATAGAAAAAATGGTGGCAGAATTGTTAAAATCTGGGATGATTAGGCCCAGTTCCAGCCCCTTTTCATCACCAGTTCTCTTGGTCCGTAAGGCGGATGGTAGTTGGCGACTATGTATTGACTACAGGGCACTCAACCAAGAAACCATTAAAGATAAATTCCCTATCCCAGTTATTGATGAACTTTTGGATGAGTTACAAGGCTCGGTTATATTTTCCAAATTGGATCTAAGGTCCGGGTACCACCAAATCAGGGTAGCACCTGAGGATGTTCCCAAAACGGCCTTTCGCACCCACGAAGGCCATTATGAGTTTTTGGTGATGCCATTTGGCCTCACAAACGCACCAGCCACGTTCCAAGGCTTGATGAATGAGCTATTTAAACCTTTTTTAAGAAGGTTTGTTTTGGTTTTTTTTGACGATATTTTGGTTTATAGTCAATGCTTAACGGACCACTTGTGCCACCTTAAACAAGTACTAGAAATTCTTGCCACCAACCAACTTTTTGCTAAGCTGTCAAAGTGCACATTTGGGGTGCCGGAAGTGGATTATTTGGGCCACATAGTGTCACGGGAAGGGGTTAAGGCAGAACCTAATAAAGTTTCTTCTATGTTAGATTGGCCAACTCCTACCAATATCAAAGCACTACGAGGGTTCTTGGGATTAATCGGGTATTATAGAAAATTCATAAAAAACTATGGCCTCATAGCTGCACCCCTCACTGCCCTTCTTAAAAAAGATTCTTTTTCTTGGTCCCCCGAGGCTACTGTAGCTTTTCAGCAACTTAAAGCTGCAGTTTCACAGCCACCAGTTCTTAAGCTTCCTGACTTTACCCAGGCATTCACAATTGAATGTGATGCGAGTGGAGGTGGCATAGGGGCAGTGCTCATGCAAGGGGGGCAACCAATCTGTTTTTTCAGCAAAGCCTTGAAGGGTAAGGCATTGGCACTCTCCACGTATGAAAAGGAGTTGTTAGCACTGATTTCTGCAGTGCAAAAGTGGAGAACATATTTGTTGGGACAGGCTTTTGTGGTCAAAACTGACCAACAAGCCTTAAAGTTTCTGTTAGAGCAAAAAGTGGGGACAACAGCCCAACAGAAGTGGGTTACTAAGCTAATGGGCTATGATTTCACAATAGAATTCAAAAAGGGCCGGGAGAATAAAGTGGCAGATGCCTTATCTCGAAAGCTTGAGCATGTGGTGGAAGAACATGGTTTATTAGCAGTCATCTCCTTTCCAATGGCTGACTGGATTGGGGAACTAAAACAAAGCTACAGCATTACACCTGAGATGTTGGACTTACTGCAGAAACTTCAGGCTCACCAACCAGTTCCTAAAGGCTATACCATGCAGCAGGGGCTGCTGCTTAAGAAGGGGAGGCTGGTCATAGCCCCTAATTCAGAATTTAAGGCGAAGGTTTTGCAGTTTATACATAGTGATCCAGCTGCGGGTCACTCAGGGTTCCTTAAGACCTACCAACGAGCCAAGAGGGATTTTTTTTGGCATGGCATGAAAAAAGACATTAAGAGTTTGATCAAGTCCTGTGATGTGTGTCAGGTCAACAAAACAGAAAATATTTATCGTGCAGGTCTCTTACAACCATTAACCATTCCTAAGCAAGCTTGGCAGGAAATTTCTATAGATTTTGTGGAAGGTCTTCCCTCATCTAAGGGAGCTAATGTCATTTTGGTGGTCATTGATAGACTCACTAAATATGGCCATTTCATGAGCCTGTCACACCCATATACAGCCACTGATGTAGCTCAAATCTTTCTCAAACAGGTCTTTAAACTACATGGGTTTCCAAGGGCCATCACTACGGACAGAGATCCTATTTTTTTAAGTGCCTTTTGGAAAAATCTGTTTGCACTACAGGGAACATCACTGAACTACAGCTCGGCTTACCATCCACAGAGTGATGGTCAAACCGAGGCTTTGAACAAGGCAATGGAGGGATATCTCAGGTGTTTTACAGGGGCCAAACCTAAACAGTGGGTGCAATGGTTAACTTTGGCAGAGTGGTGGTATAACACTTCATACCACACCTCTGCAAAGATGTCCCCTTTCGAGGCCCTGTATGGGTATCAACCCCCAAAACTTACAACCTATGTCGCTGGTATCACTTCCAATGAATCTGTCGATCAACTACTCAAGACGCGGGAACAGATCAAACACATCCTTAAGGAAAATCTTAACTTTGCTCAGCAAAGGATGAAGAAATATGCGGATCTACACAGAACGGAAAGGGAATTTGAAGTGGGTCAGTGGGTTTACCTTAGATTGCAGCCCTACAGGCAGAGGTCAGTGGCGATTAGGCACAACCACAAACTGTCTCCCAGGTTTTATGGCCCCTTTCGGGTGGCGCAAGGCCTGGGCACGGTTGCTTACCGCTTGGAGCTACCACCGGACTCAAGGGTGCATCCGGTCTTCCATGTGTCCTGTCTTAAACGCAAGCTCGGGGAGCAGATCAGCCCTCTGCCGACGTTGCCTCCTGTCAACGAACTCGGAGAAGTAAGGCCCGAGCCGGAAGCCTTGCTGGGTCGCCGTATGGTTCGCCAAGGGAATTGCCCTCGCACGGAGGTGTTGGTGAAATGGGTCGCGACTGCTGAGGAAGACAGCTCGTGGGAGGGATTGAAGAGGCTTCAGGAGGAGTACCCCCACCTGGTGGGCCAGGTTCTCTAAGTGGGGTGGGTTGTTATGAAGCCGTAGAGGTGAGGCCCAGAGAGAGATGAGTTCGGGCCAGAAGGAAATGCACATGGGCCAGGCCCAGGGGAAGAGACAGAACGCGGCGTTTTGAGGAAGCTATTAGAATCGTCCGTGAAGAAAGAGATGCTGTTATTTTCATGTGTCTATTTACGTTTATGCACTTGCTTTACAATTATCAGTTTTATACCTGTAAGCCATTGATTGGCTGAGTTTGTTATTTTCCCTGACACAGATTCTAGAAAAGGGGCGGTAGTGGAATGGAGAGGGGGGTCTGGAAATTGTGAGTTTTGTGTCGTCTATTCATGGAGGTTGGGTGTTCCTCGAAAACGCCCTTATCAGTAAAGATTCTGTGATTCCATTCCATTGTTCTTATTACATTACTCTCTTGCATTACATGAAAAGTCCAATATATGAAAGTTCATTACAACGTCTCAAGAAGGATGATCACACAGACAATACCACTATTGAAGATGTGTTTCACACTCTACCAACCGACACAATCAACCTGTGACATGAAAGATGGCAGCCTGGAGTCCTTATGTGCCTCCGATATCTAAGTCAGAAATATGTACGTATTGCCCTATAATGAGGAATCTTGGAAAAAGATACCTTGAATCATCAGCATTATCTCTTCATATAGGAAAGGATGTTACCCGATGAAGATCGACTAGCAGCTTGATCTTCTCCCGTAATTTTCGGGCTTTGATTATCAAATCTCGGGTGGAATTACCATACTTGGACGAATATCTCGCTTTGTTCCCTTAGCTGGAGCAGTCTCCAGCTACTCTTGACAGTTACTATATTAATCCTACTATGACGTGCGATTCCCCGGTGGCAGGTGCACAGCATGCCCTTTATCTTCCGAATTATTGGGCTTCTCATACCGGCCTCAACTGATACTATTAGCCCTGTCTAGTAGGGATAAAAAAAGCCCTCCAAAAGTCATTGACGTAGAACCACAAGGAAAGTCACCAATTTAAGTTTTGATTAAAGTTGGTCTCTATGGGACCTCTCCCCAGCTCCCAAGCAATAAGAGTCGACCGATGCAGCAAAGATTTGGTCCACCGAAAGAGTGAAGAGGACAACGTACACCACTTGTATAATGTAATTTAGTTTCTAGAAGTCGTGAAAATAATCAGATTAATTAAACCCATCTCCTACTCTCCTTTTTGCATTAAGCTCATGTTTGGAAAGTGGGATCATGAGTTCAGACCATCTAATCTCATGTCAAATTGTTTTATAACTTCCTTCTCAAACATCTTTCAAATGCAAAACACTCTCCAATTTCAAATATTCTACTTTTTCTTCTAATCATTATTACAATTTTTTCAAATTTTCAAACAAAACATAAAAAACAAAACAATTTTTTCAAATTTTAAAACAAAATTATATTAAAAAATTATATTCAAATAAATTTTTTAATATAATTTAAAGGCTCGGGAAAGATGTGACCTATACAACCTCTGAGAACTTAAAAGTTCATTTCCGTAAAGCTGTATACAGCTGTTTCCAAAATGCACATTAAAACCAACATGGTCCGTATCTGGGTTACAATGCAGTTATTTCTGAAAAGAACACATGCAGACCATAAGAGGACCACATGATCAAGGGAGTCAATATTGACAAGGAGTTGGAGTTGGAGCAAAGTGGTTCCCTTATGCATCTCTCACCATCCTCTTCATTGCACTCGACCTCTTTTATTTTTACATATGAAATGAGATGAAAGTTGAATAAAATAATATTAGAATATTATTTTTTAATATTATTTTTATTTTAAAATTTAAAAAAATTGAATTATTTATTTTATTTTATGTAAAAATTTAAAAAAATTATAATGATTAAATGATATGAGATGGAATGAGATGAAAAGTTTTATGAAAATGAATGAGGCCTTAATTTAGGTTGAGTTAATGGCTCCATCACAAACCATATCAACAAATATGCCGACCAATTAGTGTCCTTATTTTGTTGTTACCTATAAATGACGTGTTTCACACTGTCAACCGTATGGATAACCTTGCGAAGATGAAAGAATGATGCTGGTCACCCTCTGTAAACTCCAATGTTTAAGTTAGTAACAATGTAAGGATAAACAAATATGAAAATGAAGATGGAAATGTATGTTACCTCTAATAAGTTATTTATAGAAGGCTGTGGCGTGATGGCGATTGACTCTAGTAACTAGTCTCATGTGCTTATCCTTCATGATCCCTTATTAACTAGAGATATCTCATGTTTTGTAGGAGTTATCTTACTCAGAATATTTATGTCTAACTGTGGGCCTCATCCCTAGTTCTTCGGGATTATCTTATCCTGTGATTGTGGTTACAAGCCCTCTATCCATGGGGCTCCTAGCTTTAAGCTTCCAATAAGCCTTCTTAGATTTATGGATGGGCTCGGCCTTAAAGATGGGCTCGGAGCCCAGGAGTCTAAATGTCCCCTCCAGTTACCCTGCTAATTTCCTTTGTGCTAGCACATGGGAAATTAAATATTTTTTTTATTACTTGCCCGGCTAGTCTGTAAGCATTTATTCATTATTTTCCTTCTTTTGGCTATAGTCCCTGCTAGGTGGTGTGCACCAGTGTCCACCCTTTCTTTTTTTAGGAAATACTTGGTTTGCGTCAGGCATAATTATTCCTGCTAATTTAATGGTTTTAAAAAAGAAGTATAACTGCCGGCACAACCAACCTTGTGGATTCCCAAGAACCCTCATGATTACCTTTCTCGGATGTGCTTCACATGCCATTTATTTTCCGTAACTTCTTTCTTTACTCATTCGTCTTCCTCATATTTATTTGTATTTCCCTTTATTTCCTTCTCTTTTCTTCGTTCTTCCTTTCTCTTCAGATTCCTTCATACTCCCCTCTGTTTTCTTCGCATTTCATTCTTCAAGATATTTTTAATGGCTAGTTGCAGCTCTGCCAAGAAATCCCCCAAACAAAAGCCCGATTCTTCTCTTGCCCGTTGACTCACTTCCTTTGATGGGCATTCGTGGCACTTGGTTCAAGATGTGGAGGACTTCGTGAACAGAGGGAGTCATTGCCCATCCTTGAGTCGGTAGACATGAACATTCTGGAAAGGGGGTGTGTGAATGAGGAGGGCTATGGCAGGGACGTAGCCCTAACAGTTTGTGCCCTAACCCACAGGCTTCATCTCTCTTTCATCCGCCCAATGCGTGATGTCCTGCATTTCTTGAAGCTTGCTCCTACCCAGCTTCGCAGTAAAGCATGGCGCATGTTGATGTGCGCCTGCGTTGCCTTCCGCCACGTTTTGGAGCCCCTTAGGGAGAGGTACTCCAACCTTATAGAGAATGAATTCCTTTATTTTTACGAGGTGGTTTCCTTGTCAGGGAATATTTGCAGCTTCAGCGTGCACGGGCAACACCTGGTAGCCTTTGAAGGGCGTTATTCCAATGCCAAACAATGGACTAGTAAGTTTTTCTTGATCTCCAGTAGTGACTGGGAGTATCCCACCGATTAGATGCTCATAAGGGATTACCCCATTTCTACCAATTTACATGAACAAATTGGTTAGATCTCAATATTAGAATTATTAAATAAATCAAATACTTGAAGTAAATCAAACACTTTGTTTAACACAATGATTGGTTTCGAAGGAAAATCTTTTAAAAAACTCTTTAAAGGTAAAACCCTACGAGGCAGTCAAACCCTGGAAAATCAATCTTATTATTTGAAAATCAATTACAAGTATTCATCAATTACAAAACCTTTGTAACTTGACTCTCTTACTTGCCAAGACAAACGACCCATTTGTCTTCTACTGCGGTAGCAGCCAGAACTTCTGACGATTTTCAAATATTGCCTTTCCTCCTAGAACTCTAAGGGCTGAAGTCCAATCACACAATCCTCCACACTTGGAGCAAGATCACACTTAAGGAGAGATGAAAATCAAAGTGAAAATTCTCAATATGATTTTCCCTTCGTAAGCACACGAAATATATCTCAATGATCAATAATCAAACTCCCTATAGAGTCATGAAACCGAATCCGTTTAAATATTAGATCTGGAAAGAGTCTTAGTTGAAGTAGGATTCTGCTGACATGTAGAGTCAGTCGCGAGAACGTTTCCCTACGGATTGCTAACATTTCACGATAATTATTCTCTGTAGTTACTGATCTGTGCTCAGCTTCTATTTTGGATAATTGCAAATCTTTTTGAATTCAAATTTCATGTTACTGACTTATCTAACCGACCTTAAAGACTTCTACATAAACTCAATGTTGTTCAAGATAAAGTCAACAATTGTTTTACATTCATTCAAATTCAAACTTATAATGATAAGATAAACTTTATCATTTAGTCCTCTAATCCTAGCCAACTTTAGCATTTACAACTGATAGTCAACAAAATCATGTGAACCTTCTTCATGAATGGGCGAAGGACCACAACCGCGATGGTATGTGGTCAGAAGACTTTCTTTCTGATTCAACTATTGACAGATTCTTGTTGGTGCCTATTCGCGCCCATGTCATGGGGAAAAAACTCAAACCGGTTCCCCTTCCAATGAAACGAAGTGCTCCCCAGACTAGGGGCCAAAATTGAAGCACCCTCATAGCGAGGGCACAAAACCTATTAGTGCTTCTGGTTCTCTTGAGAAGTTAACGCAGGGCGTGGATGTGGACGTGACTATTTGCCGCCTTTGCTTTGGGCGTATCTAGGGAACTGGTGCTTGATGTTCCTACCTTAGCGGATTGTGACACTATGACCGAAGCTATTGATGGCAGAGCTGCCTCCTGAGGGGGGCTAGATTCTTCTTCACTTTCCTTGCCTACAACTATTTCAGGCGGCGAGACTCCACCTATAGATCAAGATAGGGTGTCCATCCCTTAGCCGACTACGTCATCATTTGGCGGGGATGGAGACGTCACCCCTCATAAGGGCGGCGGTGCCCTTGACGACAAGTGGGCATTGAAGTAGTTGCTCAATTTGAAGATTGGATTAGTGGGTGAGTTAAAGTCCACCAAGATGAGTCAGTGAGGGAACAGGTTGGCGCCCGTGTTGAAGACGTCCTATCCACGCCCACTCCTAAAGTTATCATGGCCCCAGACCTTAGCTTGGGGCGGCCAGCTTGGGCCAAGGCCAATGCGATGGGGGATGCCAATGGGGTGAAAGATGTTGGCCCCCGTGCTTTTGCACCTCCATCAGAGGCAGTAGTGGAAATGACAAGGCTCCTGAGGAAAATGTTAGCTCCAGTAAGGTTCTTTCTTTCTTTTTCATTCATGTTTGTATGTAGGTGCTTTTTGGTGCTTGTACGAGACTTTATTTAGCTTTTTACGCTTGTATAGAATGTAGAGGCTTTGGCGTCTTGGATCGTGGAGGAGAAGGCTTCTTTGGATGAGGAGGTCCTTGAGAGGCAGAAGTTCTCTTACTTTGCTAAGCAAGATAATGATCGCCTTAAGGCTAAGAGGGACTACCTACAAGGCTATCTGGAGCAGTCTAATGGTTATGTTCGGTCCTTGGAGGCTAACCTTGACTCTCCTCATGAGAAGTCATCCAACCTTTGTTTTGAGCTCCTTTGTGTTGAGAACCTCCATGTTCGCGATAGCTTTGCCTTACATATGGCAGAGATGGAGAGAGCCGCCACCCGAGTGGAGATATTATGCCTTAAGGGGGGTACTGGACTCTTCCGAGTGATCCCAGTTGGACGCTGAGAGAAAGTACCAAGAGGCAGCTATTGCTTTGGCTTTTTCTGAAAAAGGGCTTGAAAAGGTGACTAAGGAGCTGGCTCAAAGGAAGGGGGGCATTCTGGAAGGTGCACCATGAGAAGGACACAAAGATCAACGAGCTATAAGGTGAGTGGGTTCAGGCGGAGGTTGATTTTGCCAACTACAAAAAGGACCGTGCGGAGATTGATGCCTGTCGAGATTGGATGATTAATATTGTGTCCAGGTTGGCTAGAGAGGTGAACCAGCTGTGCGAGGCTCGGGGAAGGTTGGAGCATCAACTAATTGATGCGAACAACAAAATTGTTCTACTACACCCTCAGTTAGCAGCCGCCAGACCTGTCCTAGATAGAGCTTTTGGATATGGGTGTGGCGCAGGGTTGGCACGCCTGAAGATGCACCTTTTGGCCAACCCTTAGGCCGACCTGAGGAGTCTAATCTTGGAGGACTTCAAGCCTGATGTCGCCGCCTATCAATATGCAAATTCTATGGGTCGGGATGTGATGCCAGACGCCTTTCCCCATCCCCTGCCTCAAGAGTGAAAATTTTTCCTTAATGTGTATTGGTTGTTGGGCCCCTATTTTTGGGCACTTGTAGATCTTGCACCTTTATCCTGAACATTTTGGTTGTTGGGCCCCTGTTTTGGGCTTTTGCAAATCTTGTACTTCTTTCGAACGTTTTGGTTGTTGATTCATATTGTTTTGTTCCTTTTTGTGTTTTTGTCCTTCTTCTTTGGCAGCATTATTCACTGTTTAGTCCTTCACGCCTGCGGGCTTGCCTTTGTGCTTTGGGTTTGGTGGGTGGTTGTCTTGTGAACTTGAGAGTCATAGGGTCTTCTGACCCCCATACCTTCGTTGATTGCCCTAAGAATGTGCTTACAAAGGCCTTTTTTACCCTTTGCGCTTGCTCTAGCTATGTTGCGAGTATTCAACTTTGCCCTTTGGATGCTAACTTTGGAGAGGGTCACGTGGTCTTTTGACCTCCACGCCTGTTCATTTGCACCGCGAGTGTGTAACTCGGCTTTTGCTGGCTAACTTTGGAAATGGTCGTGTGGTCTTTTGACCTCCACCCCTGTTCCGCGTAGTAATTGATCAACTACTTGTTTCTATTTTCTTGAGTCTAAAAAAAAAAACGTACATTCCAAAAAGCAGAAAGTTGTTTCTAAGATAAATAAATGTAAATGTGTAAGGAGATAAGCTTTTCTAAGGATAGAACCTTTTTAGGAGCTCGCGTTCCATGGGTGTTGCAGTTCTCTTCACTCGCTGTCTTTAAGCCGATATGATCCTGGGCGGTTGGTGACGGTTACTATGTAGGGCCCTTCCCAACATGGACAGAGCTTCCCTACATCTTGGGTAGTGACTCCCGCCTCTCTTAAGAGCAAGTCGCCGACTTTAAATGACCTTGGCTTGACTCGTTTGTTGAAGTACTTCTCAACTTTCCTCTTATTGAGGATGTTCTGGATATATTCTTCTTGTCTCACTTTTTCAAGGAGGTCTAATTGCTAAGCAAGAGCTTGTTCGTTCTCTACTTGATCGAAGTGGTTGGTACAGTAAACCAACTTCTGTTGGGGTGACCACTTCGCTTCTGTATGCCAGAGTGAAAGGCATCTCCCCTGTCACGGTTTTCACCGAGGCCCTGTAAGCCCATAAGACTCTTGGTAGCTATTCTGCCCACTCGCCCTTCTGGTCTCCTAATTTCTTCTTTAAGATCCCGAGTAGAGATTTGTTTGTTGATTTTGCTTGTTCGTTTGACTGCGAGTGGCCTGGGGATGAGTATTTCACTTTTATGCCGAGTTCCTGGAACCATGCCCTTTAATGCTCGGAATCGATCTGCTTCCCACTGTCTGAGATTATAGCACTCAGAATTTAGAATTTGCACACGATATTCTTCCACAAAAACCTCGTTACGACTTTAGCTGTTATGGTAGCTAGGGTTTCTGCTTCCGCCCACTTTGTAAAGTAATGAACTGCTACTATCATGTGTTTTACTCCGCCCTTTCCAGGTGAGAATGGTCCAACAAAGTCAACTCCCCACTAGGCGAAGGGCCATGGGGAGATGACAAATCATAATTTTTCTGGTGGGTAGTGCGGGACTGAGGCGTACGCTTGGCACTGGGCACATCTCTTGGCAAATTGTTTAGCATCCCTAAGGGCGTTGGTACCTCAATTAGCCTCCCCTGCACTTCCTGTGGTAACTTTACCTCGTCCTTGGTCGACGCAGCCTTTGCTAGCCTATCCGCCACTATGTTGTCCACCCTTGGAATTTGCATTATAGAGAATTGGTCGAATTGGTCGCGTAATGCCAGTACCTGCTCAAGGTATTTCTTAAGCCTTTCCCCTTTTTGTGGCATAGGCCCTTGTGACCTGGTTCACCACTATTTAGGAATCTTCTTTAACCTCTACCTGTTTGGCACTAATGTCTTTGCGGCAGATAATCCTGCTATTAATGCTTCGTATTCTGCTTCATTATTGGTGGTCCTGAAGGTGAGCGTAGCCATATAATAATGCTCCTGTTTTACATTCGTGACGATATGTACCCCTATGCTGCCCCGCTCGGCATGCTGACCCATTGACAAAGACTGTCCAGGTTAGGACTAGAGGGGGGTGCCATGGCCTATGCAGGGAACCCATTGAATTTGACCATGAAATTTGCGAGGGCTTGGCCTTTAACTGTGTTTCTGAGCGCATAGCTGATTTCAAACTCGCTGAGTTCTATTGACCATGCGACTAGACACCCAGAGGAGTCTGGCTTTTGTAGTACCCTTCCAAGAGGATTTTCTGTCAGGACTTTTATGGGTGGGCTTGGAAGTACGGTCGTAGTCTTCTAGCGGCTACTACTAGTGGAATGCCAGCATCTCCATTCGCGGGTATCTAACTTCGGCACCTCGTAAAGCGCAGCTTGTGTAATACACATGCACTTGAGTTCCTTTTTCTTCTTTTAATAAGATGGTTGATAAGGCTTGGGGGGATATTGCTAAGTATACGTACAAAATATCCCCTTCATCGGGCTGCTTTAGTAGAGGCAGGTTGGCCAAATACTTTTTAGTTCTTCAAAGGCTCGGTTACACTCTTCATTCCATGGGTGTGCCTGCTTTAGAACTCAAAAAAAAAAAAGGAGGCATTTATCTGTTGATCACGACACGAACCTGTTTAAGGCTGCTATTTTTCCTACTAGGCGCTGAGTATCGTTCATGGTTTGGGGCGGCGCCATCCTCAAAATTGCTTCTATCTTTTCAGTGTTGGCTTCTATTCCTCTTTGCGAGGCTATGAATCTTAGGGGTGTAACGGGTCCGGTCCGGTCCGGTTTTGGATAAAATTTAGGACCGAACCGGTATGTACCAGTTTTGTATTTTTCAAAACCGATTACGCACCGGTTACCCTCCTAAACAGGTACTTCCGGTTTTACCGGTTTCCGGTCCGGTCCGGTTTTCCGATTTTTTTAAAATATAAATTTCACAATTTGTCATTAAAAATTTGTTTATAAAAAAAATTTTGATTTAAAAAAAACTGTTTTATACTTTTATTAATATATTAGACTATATAATAGTATTAATATTAGACTATTGGTATAGTTATAAGTTATATATTAGTATTAGTTATAAACTTTTAGTGATTTAGTATTAATATTTTATGTAATAATTTATAAATTATAATAAGAAATTATTTCATATATGAATATATATGTTATATATAAAATTTCACATAAAAATTTATAATTATACATTATATATAAAACTTATATATATTAATATTTAATATATATAAAATATTTTGTATAAAAGTTATATATAAAAATATTATTTTTTATTTTTTTTAATCAACCGGTCCGGTCTGGTCCAAAAAATTCTGGAACCGGAACCGGCCGGTTTTTACGTTTTAAAAATCGGTTCCAGACCGGACCGGTTCAAAACCGGTAAAACCGGTCCGGTTCTGTCCGGTTTTCCGGTTTGAATTTACAACCCTAATGAATCTCAGGAACTTGCCTTAGTTTACTCCAAACACACATTTGGCTAGATTCAATTTCATCTTGTATTTTCACAATACCGCAAAGGACTCTTTAAGATTTGTTAAGTGTTGAGCGGCCTCTTTACTTTTTACCAGTAGGTCATCTACGTAAACCTCTAGTTTTTCCTATCTAATGCTTAAACATCTGGTTAACCAACCTTTGGTATGTTGTCCCGGCATTCTTCAGTCCGAAAGGCATTACTCAATAACGGTAGAGTCCTTTGTCTGTTATGAATGCCTTCTTTTCCTCGTCCGTCTTGTTCATCCTCTGATTGTACCCAGAGTAGGCATACATAAACCTAAAAAATTAGTATCCGGTTGTAGCATCCACAATGATGTCAATTCTAAGGAGAGAAAGACTGTCATTGGAACAAGCTTTTGTTAAGGTCGGTGAAGTCCACGCACATTCGCCATTTTCCATTGGCTTTTTTAACTAGTACCACGTTGGAGAGCCATTACGGGTACTGTGCCTCCCGTATGAAGCCTGCTGCTAAGAGTCGATCTATTTCCTCTACTATGGCTGTGCATTTCTCTGTGTTGAACGACCTCCTCTTCTGCCGCACTTTCTTAGCCTCTAGATCGACGCAGAGGCTGTTCTCTATGATTGAATTATCAATCCCGGGCATATCCTCGTGGCTCTAGGCAAATACATCTCTATGTTCAATCAATAATTGCTTCAAGGCTTCTTGATGCTTTGGTGGGAGGTTCGTACCGACCCTTGTTGTGGCGGTTGGGCGGTTCAGGTGCAACTGTACTATTTCTAAAGGTTTGTTCACTTTGACTTGCAACAAACCCTTTTCATTCCTAACTTCCATGTCCGGTTCTTTGCTTATGAGTGGTGGTGGCAGCAGGGGAGGTAGCGGTGGGCGACCCCTTGGACTACCTGTTATGCATGCTGCCGGCGTCCCTGTCTTCAATTCCTAGACATAACATTCTCGAGCCAATGTTTGTTGGCCTGGACTTCGCCGACTCCTACTTTTGTCGGGAATTTCACTTTAAGGTGATATGTAGAGGTAACCGCCTTGAGGTTATTGGGGGTCACGCACCCTATTATAGCGTTGTAGGACAACGAGGCTTTTACCACCAAGAAGTTCGTCATGGTGGTGACTGCGTGGGCGCCTTGCCCTATATTTACTAGGAGTGCAATGACATCAATCGGCTAGACGGCTTCTCCCAAAAATACCTTCAATGGTGAAGGCGATGGTCGCAACCTATTGGTGCTAATTCCCATTCTAGTGAATGCATCCTTGAAGAAGATGTCGGCAGAGTTCCCACTGTCGATCAATATACGTCTAGTCATGTAGTTGGCTATCATCAGTGTCACGAACAAGGTGTCGTCATGAGGGTACATGACCCCCTCACAATCTTCGTCTCCAAAAGAGATGGTCGGCGTTATTTCTGGCCTTGGATACTTGTATTGCCTATGTGCCATGTATAACTCGTGATATCTTGCTTTGCGGGTGTTGGCTTTCTTGCCAAAAGCTGTGGAGCCGCCTCTAGCGAATCCACCTACTATGGTGCAGATTTCTCCTAGTGGGCCTTTTCTTGGTTCCTCTTGAGTCGTGGGGAATTATTCCTACTCTACTCCTATTTTTGGCGCTTGGGGCTTCTGCCTCGTCTCTCAAGATTTTCCTCCCTCTATGGTTTGATTTAATCAGCCAGCATTCTTTCCAGTTTCCCACTTCCAGTCATTTCTTCAATCCTCCTCTTTAGGGTGATGCAATCCTCGGTCCAATGAGAGTAGCTTTGGTGGTTAGTGCAATAGTGTTGGTATTTGCTAGGCAAGAATTCTTCCTTCCTCGAATATTTACTATTTTCCTATACATTGTGGTTGTTGTGTACCAATCGGTGCCCCTGGTCTTGGCGACTGGTGTATCTGTCTCGTGTGTCATTATGGTTGCTTTGTCCGTTCTTCTTTCTATCTTTGTCTTTAGCACTGTTATAGTTTCTATTCTCCGATTTTGCCTCCTGCTTTTTTGGTTCAAGTAAGGCTTGCAAGGTATTCTCCACATTGACGAAGTCATCCTGCTGCCATGAATGGGCTTTGGGGCCAAATTCCTCCTGGCAATGCAGCCAATGTGATTTTCTCGTCTTGTTCGTCAGTTGTGGCGCCCACGACCCCCATGTAAAGAAATACGGGAATCGAGACGCCAGGATGATGACAACACGGTCACGCATCCCAACGAAAGTGTCAAGTGTGTGTGTATATGCAACGGTGTACAAAACAACGCAGCGGATTAGTCAACTAAGTACTAGAATTTAAATACAATCTAAACATCAGTAAGGTTTAAAAAGTAGTTATACAGTCATCCAAAATTAAAATACAATACAGTAAAATAAAATATCTAAGCAAGTGATCTCAGATCACTCCCGTATCCTCAGGCTCACCCTCCTCTTCATTTGCATCAAAATCTGCGTTACCACAAAATGGTACCGCAGGTAAGTATAACCCAAATAACCACGTAATGAAAATGCATTAATGCAACCAACGTGCATGCATATGATGAAATATGCATTTTCCTCAAAACATCATTTTCCTCGAAAATGATTATTTTCCAACACAAGCCAAAATCCCATTTGGCCCAAAAATATCCGTAAAACATTTTCTCAGAAAATGATTTACACAGAAATCCAACACACTATTTTCCCAGAAAATAGTTCATTAATCCATTATTACTATATGCACCATGATCTCCCCTATGGACCATCCGCACGTCTTGACTTCGTAGCGATGCCCAGTTTCGCGCCCAGCGCGTTCATGGCCAAGCACCCACTACGCAACCAGCGATGCCCAGTTCCGCGCCCAGCGCTTTCATGGCCAGACATCCTCTAGTCCCCGCCAGCAGAAGGACCACATAGTCGGCACGAGACCATCTCGTCCGATCCCATTATTGCCCAGTGACAATCCAGGGGACGTTACTCAGTATATTCCGCTCCCGAGTAACCAGAGGAGCTCCACCGAGATAATGCCTCATCTCAGCTTGGGGTCGTGATACACACGCACCCAAAATCCATTCTCACATAAAAATCCAGTTTTCATAAACACATGAACATGAATGCAATACACGAAAACCCAGTTTCCTTTACAAACATGATCATGCGTGCAAAATGCAATGTACATGAACAACACAATATCCAAACCAACAATTATCAACCCAATCAATCACACAAACAACTCCAATCACCAATCCATCCGACCCCCGTACTCCTCGGACTCAGTCCGGCATGTTTAACCAAATACAGTGAAATGAGTTAGTGCAAAAATACATTTAAATCACGAAAGTTCTTTAGAGAAATACTTATAGTGCTATATAGCAATTTCCAAAGGATCACGAAGCTGCAAAAAGTGACGTCTGGGCAACGTAACAGTGCAAAATGCACTGTGGCCGTGGGTCTCAAATACCCACTTTTCAACAGAGACAAACGAAGACCCAAGAATGATAGGGTAGGGCCTAGGGATGTCGGTGAAACTAGTGGTGGTGGTGGTTGGCCGTGGGTGGCGGCACAATAGGCAGTTAAAGACCAAAAACACCCAAATCGGAAATGGGGTTGGTTGTGCTTCACCGGTGACGGATCGAAGCTGGGGTTGGGTCCCTTGAGTTGCTAGAAGGTCGAGGATGATGTGGTGAGAAGATGGTGGCCAATGGTGGCGCGACGGCGGCGCTAGAACAAATGGTGGCCGCGGCTTGGAGAGGCTCGTGGTGGCTAACGGCGGCGCGAGAGGAGTTGGAAATTGAGGGGTAGTGTCGCCGGTGGCTGGGGAGGCTAATGGGAAGGGCGGTGTCGCACACGGCGGCGCGAGGCGGCGGCTGGGTGGAGAGGAAGAACGACGCACAAGAGAGAAAGGGAGAGAGCGTGCACGCGGGAAGCCAGGGAAGAAGAAAGAAAAGAAGAAAAAGAAAAGAAAAGAAAAGAGGAAAGAAAAAGAGAGGAAAAATAAAATGGAGGGAAATAAATGAGATCCAATCCTCAAATCTTGGGTCACAAAAATGATTCAACGGAAAAGATTTTAAAACAGCAAGTTAAATAAAATAATTTAAACGTAATGATAAAGTGAAATTAAAATAATTAAATCCAACAATAAATTAATTAAATATGAAAAGCAATTTAAATGCATAACAATAATTAAATATTAAGAAAGCATATCAAATAATTTTCACCAAATTAAAATCATAAAAATAAACCCACTAAAAATTCAACCAATTTTAAAACAAGAGAATAAAGTTTTGAATCCATAAAAATAATTCCTTCAGTAAAAATACACTAAAATACGGGGTGTTACATCAGTGGTGAGCCTCTTTTTATTGAAGCGCATTCGGTAACTCTTCAGCTTCTCTCCTTCCTTCTGTTTTATGGTTAACAGGTAGGTCACCGGCTTGCGGTGTCTCCTGCTTGCCATAAACTGTGTAAGAAATTGCTTAGAGCTACCAATTGATCCGGGGCAAAGGGTCTCAAACTATCCTCGCGCTATTCCCTTCAGAGTCAACGTGAAGGTGCGGCAGGCCACCTCCTCGGGAAGCCGTGGAAAGTCATGTGTGCTTTGAAATTCTCGAGGTGATCAATGGGATCTTTAGATCCATCAAACAGATCGATCTGCGACACTTTGAATTTAGCCGGTAGAGGGACCGTCATGACCTCCTTGCTATAAAGGAGGTCCATGAGAGTGAGCAGTTGCTCTACGGAAGAGGAGACACTCATCCTCTTCGCCATCTCCTCGTACTTGTCTACCAAACAGCGTAGTTCATCGTGCATCTTTTTCTTCTCCATTTCTTCACTATTAACCCCCCCAGGCATTGTGTGCATCTCCTTCAGGTTGTCTATTATGGGCAAGGGGATTATCCATCTATCATTTTAATTCCTCATTTTCCTTCTACAGTTGTTCAACAACTGCCATCACTTGTTTCAACCTTTCCTCCGTTCTGCTAACCTTCCTTTCACCTCCATCATGCTCAGTCTTGGATCTCGGTCGACTTGTGATCGCGTGACGGTTGGCATGTAAGAATCGCGTTGAAGTCTATGAAGATTCCACAGACGATGCCACTGTAAAAGATGTGTTTCACATTACCAACAGTAGGAATAACCCTACGACGATGAAGGAACGACGTTGGTCGCCCTGTGTAAACTTCGATGCTTAAGTCAATAAAAATGTAAGGATAAATGAATATGAAAATGAAGATGGAAATGTTTGTTACCTCTAGCAAGTTATTTATAAAAGGCTATGGTGTGATGACGATTGACTCTGGTCACCAGTCACATATGCTTATCCTTCATGATCCCTTATTAACTGGACAAGATATCTCATGTTTTGTAGGAGTTATCTTACTCAGAATATTTATGTCCAACTATGGGCCACATCCCTAGTTCTTCGGGGTTATCTTATCCTGTGATTATGGTTACGAGCTCTCTATTCATGGGGCTCCTAGGTTTAAGCTTCCAATAAGCCTTCTTAGACTTTTGGATGGGCTTGGCCTTAGAGATGGGCTCGGAGCCTAGGGGTCTAAATGTCCAATCCAGTTACCCCGCTAATTTCCTTTGTACTAGCATATGGGAAATTAAATAATTTTTTTTATTACTTACCCCGCTAGCCTGTAAGCATTTATTCATTACCATTTTATAATTAATTTACTTTCTTAATTAAAACTAGAGTAAGAATAATTATAATTTGGAGGTTGTTGAAGGAGTACTACTAAAGATGAGATACCTTGGCAACAATGGCAAGTACTTTGGCAGTAGTAAAATTCAGAGTCCTAGTCATGATTCACGATCGGCCCCAGGTGGCTAAACTTCAGAGTTCGTGACCGATCGTTGTTTGAAGATCAATCTCTTTTATAATTATCTAGGTCCCATTTGGAACTTGGACTTTATTTCAGTTCAATCTAATTTTAAACTGAGTCTAACATCTAAACACCCAACTCTTAAATCACTAAATTGATATCAACTCAAAATCTCTTTACACGTGGGACCCATAACATTTTTCAACTCAACACCTCTTTACACACGGGACCCACAACATTTTTCAACTTCCCATAAATACATCTAAACTCATATTAACATCTAAATACATCTAAACTCATATTAGGTGGGTCTCACAAAACTCACTCTATCATCTCAACTTACTACTATTTATATAGAACTCAACTAATCTCAACTCAGCTCAACATTCAAATGGAATAAACTTCACCAACGTGTCACAGGGCTAAAATTGAGATTTGAGGGGGAGGTTTTGTTGTTTTTTCTTTAGTGAGTAAAATAAAGGGATGACTTCTCGTGGTTCCCGGTGGTTGGATCGTGCGTGTGGTGCAAGTACAGTGGTTCGCGTTGCGACTGTGGTGGCTTGAGGAGGTTTAGTAGATCACAAAGGAAGATTTATTCTCTGTTTTGAGTGTATGAAAACCGGGGTGTTTGGGTGGTTTTTGACTGTTTGCGCAGCAGTGGTGCGAGATGGCAGCAGTGAGAAGGATGTTGATGTTGCATGGTGGCTATAAGAGGGAGGAGGCTACAACGTGGCAGCTAGAAGCTGTTGCCCGTTCGTGGGAAGTGACTAGTTCACTAGAACCATCAAAGGAGGAGTTATGTTGAGGTGGTTTTGTATGATGGAGTGGAGCACAACCCTATGGTGGGGCTGGGTGCCATCAGTTGTGGTGTTAGGAGGTGGAGTGGCCTGCTGCAAATCTAAGCACTAGAGGCGGGTTGAAGGCCGTAGGTGGTCGTGTGCGGTCCAAAAGAAAGAAACTAGAGGGCTTGGGAGGAAAGTACCATGCATGGTGGGGTCCCTTGTAGGGCTCGTTGGTGGTTGTTGCTGGTGTGGATTTACGGAGGCTAAGGGGTGGACGCATAGTGCATGGGTTTCTCTCGATCTCTATATATGTGTGTAGTGACCTGCAGTTTGGGTTGGCTTGGAGTGGGAGGTTGCAGTACAAAACAATATGGTTTGCCAGTGGGGAGGTCGTGCGATGTGGGTGGTTGTGAAATTAAACCCTAGATTTGATGAGGGGCGAAAAAGATACTTTCATGAGTTTTAAAAAGAAATAAATAAAGAAGGCAAAAGCTACGAAATTTTAATGCGAACGGAACTTTAAAATGTAAACCTAGTGGTTGAAAATGGATACGATCATTGGCTTGGATTTCAGGGACTAGGTATTACACTCCTCCTTCTTGGTCCTTTTGGTGATGGAGCTAGTCCTAAAATGCTCCTCCTTCTCCCTCACTTTTATTTATTATTCCATTGTTTTTTGTTAATGGTTATTAAGTTCTTGTTTAAGTTACAAATACTTTGGTATTCTGATTTGATTTTGTTAAGTGTAGAATACAATCAAACAACAAAATCGTTCTTCTAGGCTTCATTGTATCCTAGAGACATTTTGTCTTAATGCAATGGACACCAATCAATTCAAATTAGAAGAGGCAAAAATTATCTTAAGGAAATCTGTATTATTGCATGCCTTTGACGCAAATATCCAATTTCATTTTCATTTCAATCTTTTCCAACAAAAATTAAAACCTATTTCTTGACAGCCCTATTCAATTGTCAACACTATCCATTACAAATATAATTCTCAACGTGATTTTCTTTGTTTTTGTTACGTTACATCAAATGTTATCGTAATTGTTTTCAACAAACTTGCATTAAAACTAAAAGAGATGTGCATTACAAGTACTATACAGCTGTTTTCACCATGTGCATTTCCCGACTATAGCAGTACTGTAGCAGGGCTCTTTTTCCGAACAGTATAGCAGGACTGTAGATGGGCTCTTTTCGAAATGCACCGTACGATTATAACATGGTCTGTCTTACGGTGAATGATGGGATCTGGACATGATTCTTATTCGGATGAATCCAAAAAGGAGAGGGCTGAGTAAGCTTTTTCACATCAACCGGTACGAACGAGACAGTCCATGTGGTCCATCTCTGTTGCGCATTTCTCATGTTGGTCCTTTTCGAGAATAATTTCTAATTTGTTTTTTTAATCGAGTTGATTTAAGATAAAAATTAAAAATTAAATAAAATATTTTATTTAATATTATTTTTATTTTAAAATATAAAAATTTGAATTATTTCTTTTATTTTATATAGAAATTTAAAAAAATTATAATAAACAAATTAGTTGAATTAAGATGATTTAAAAAAACAAATTAATGAGTCGTTTGAACGATGAGCTCATCTGAGATAAATTCATTTTTAGAGTATTTTTTATATCTGAATATACTTATTTTATTTTAAAATTTTGTGAGATCCACATTCTTTCTTATTTTTCTTTTCCCTCAAAAAATAATGCGACTCACTGATATCTTCTCTCTATTTCCTCTCTCTCTCTCTTTAATTCGTAGGATCCACTGATCCTCATTCAACTTCATTCTCTTTTTTTTTTTTTAATTTGTGGGATTCCATTAATTCATTGACCCATTGACTCTCTCTGTCAAGTGCTCATCAAACATTTAAATAAATTTATTGCTTCAACCAGTCCAATAATTAGCCAAATAAACGTCCTAATCACCTCATCAATCTCTTGGACATGAAAGTCTTTTGCGGAACAGTAGTATACAGCTGTTTCCAAGATGGCCATACAACCAACATTGGCCTGTCTTCGGGTGAAAGTCATTTACGAAAAGTAGAATAGGTTGTGTTTTGGTAGGGAGTTATTTTTAAGTGTTATATAAATAATAATAAAAATTTAATAATAAAATATTAAATATTAATAAATACTAATAAAAAAATAATAATAATGAAAATACTTCAGTATCTAAATTAAATCGTAAATATTCTCTAAAAGGACCTATATGACAACGAAAATACTTGGATCATTCTTCAACGTGTCCCTAAATATGTCTCTATTTTAATTTTTTTAATAATTAAGAAAGTGATTATTAATGGATTTATATTTTTCTTAAATATTTAAATATAATTAAAAAACATATGAAAAAAAAATCATCATGACATCCCGGACATATCACATATCTATAACATTGAATTTTTGGAAACAAGATATTTTGATTTTTTTCTCTGTAGTGTGTTGTCTCCTTTCTC
Source organism: Juglans regia (assembly GCF_001411555.2). Classification (NCBI taxonomy): domain Eukaryota; kingdom Viridiplantae; phylum Streptophyta; class Magnoliopsida; order Fagales; family Juglandaceae; genus Juglans; species Juglans regia. The sequence continues at coordinate 24,055,719 of NC_049907.1, forward strand.
TTTGTTTTATTTAATAAACAAAATTGAAAAAGAAAATATTTTATTATATGTTTGAGAAATGCAATAGATTTTAAATCCGACGTCGAGGATCACAAGTCACACAGCTGGCGAACGAGGCCTAGCAGAGTTTACGTTTAAGATTTTACGTTTGTAACTTAATTCATCTCAATTTATTATTATAATTTTTTTAAATTTTAACATAAAATATAATAAATAATTTAATTTTTTTAATTTTTAAAATAATAATAATAATAAATAATATTCTATTATCTCAATTCAATTCAATTCAGTTCAACATTTAAATGTAATTTAAATCAACGTTTCCTTTAATTATGTGGGGGCGGAAGAAGGCTGGTGCATCTTTATATTATCTCTATCCTTTAGGCTTTTTCGATTCAAAAATATTAAAGTGCAACTCCGATCAATATTTGAGCAACAAATTATAGCAAGTTCTTTCCATTTCCAGGTACGTACGTCTGTATATGAACTATCTATATATCCTACGGTGGATGCATTCTGTGAAATTTATCTCTTCTACTCTTTCTCAAATAGCTAGTTCAAATTTATTTTTATATGTATTTTTTTTTAGAATTTTTTAATAATTTGGTGTTAAGTTTTTATTTTAAAAAAAGTTCTTTTAGTTCCTGTTTGATGTTTCAAATTAATGGAGGGCGTAATAATAAAGAAAATATTAATGTTGTTAGGTCATTGAAAGCGTATCGCTCATATGAATTTTTTTATTTATTAAAAAAAATACAAACACAAAAAGGTAGAGAGAATTTAAGATTTTAATTTTCATCTTTTATGTTTTTTGACTCCTTTTATTTTAACCAGTGTCCCTCAAATTTTATTTTCCCTTTTTGGATTTTTGTAAATTCCTAATGTTTTTTTAAAGTTGTTATTAAACGTTTATTTTTTTAAAACTGTCTAGTTTTTTTAATTAATTTAGAATTCTTAAATTTTTAGGACCAAAATCACTTTTATATTTCTTTTCTATCAAACTAATTAACGGAACGTTAATAAATTTTTTATTTTTCAAAAAAAAGTTCTAAAGGATTCCTAACGTAACGTGATACTATTTAATTTATACTTGCGGGTAACATTGGGGTGTAATTTGTGGACGGAAGATATGCTTAAAACTAAATTTAATAAAATAATAATTAAATAAATGGAAAAAGGCTCCCAACGGTCAAAGAGCCTTTTTCCATTTATTTAATAAAATAATAATAATTTAATGCATACCAATGTCATGGAATAATGATAATTTTATTATTTTTTACTATATTTTTAATACTCTTTTTATTTTTTATTTTTTTTAAATCTTTTTATTTAATAGTTTAGAAAGTGATTATTAATAAAATTATTTATTTTTAAAATTTTTTTAATGATTAAAAATGTTAAAAATAATTAAAAAAATAAAATTTTAAATATATGCCAAAATAGTAGAGGATGATAGGTAAAGGAAAATGCTAGAGCTTCCACTTGGAGCTTCCGTTGGGAACTCCTGTTGGAGCTATAGTGTATTTTATTATGTATATTTTTTAATTCTTTTTTTATATAGATTTTTTAAATATTTTTAAAAAATAAAAAAAATTATAATATTATTAACTAATATTTTCTTAATTACAAAATAAAACGAATTTTTTTTTTGACTTTTTATTTTATTTCGTAATTAAAAAATATTTTTTAATAATTTGTTTTTACTTTTTTATTAAGAAAGTGTTTTTAATAATATTTTAAATTTATTTTATTTTTTAAAAATATTAAAAAAATTTATATAAAAAATAACTTAAAAAAACACGTGTAAATATATGCTATAGCTTTCAGCGAGAGATCCGGAGTTACCAGCGGTAGCTGTAGCATGATCCGTAGGTAAAAGGATAGTAAGCTTATCCGAATCCAATGTCATGTGTATGGAATTTTTTTTTATTTTTTGTTGGATATATGAAACGAATCTTGACCTAAAAGTCTTTTCCGAAACAGTAGTATACAGCTGTTTTCAAAATAAATGACAAAAATGATCTGTCTTTCGGTGAAAGATGGGACCTGGACATGATTCCTTGTTCGTATGAATCCAAAAATGAGAGGGCTGAGTGAGCTTTTTCACACAAGCAGTACGAACGAGACAGACCATGTGGTCCATTTCCGATGCGCATTTCTCATATTCATTTTCCAAAATGATTTAGGGGTTCCACCCCTCATGCAAAAGAAGGTGATAAAGTTGTGGTTTATACGCTAAATTAATTTTTAAAATTTTCTAAATTGAAGTTTCTTTTTTGTTGAAAATCACAAATATAGATAAAGCTGAAAATTATCGTAATTATTTAAACGTGTTTTAGATTGTGTTTGGATATTGAAGTGAGTTGAGTTGAGTTGAGTTGAGTTGAGATGATAAAATATTGTTAAAATATTATTTTTTAATATTATTATTATTTTAAGATTTAAAAAAATTAAATTATTTATTATATTTTATATTAAAATTTAAAAAATTTATAATAATAAATTAAGATGAGATTGATAACCCTTAACGTATGTTTGTTAAACATCAAAAACTTTCATTAATAAAACTTATTTTCACAAAGCTTTATAATTAAAAATTATATTATCTTCTTCAATCCCAATCCCAATCCCAATTGCATCTACCCCATTGGCCACGTGTGTAGCTCTTCTTCGTTTCACCCATTTTTTATTTTTTTCTCTCTCTCTTTTAACCTTTTCAGGGCATAGATATAGTCGAGGCGATGAAGGAGAGATGACTGTCTAAACACTTTTTTTTTTTTCCCTCTCTCTCATCTTTTACTTCTTCCCCTTTTCTTCTTTCTTCTTTTTTTTTTAAAAAAAAAGAGGTTGGGACGACCAACGTGCAGGTGGCTTCTAAAGTCTAAACAATTACGTTGACAGATAGATAAATGTTTTAAGATTAATTGCAAAATCAATGCCTATTTTTCACTTTTTACAATTCAAGGCATCCGTTTTTTAATTTTTGTAAAATTAATACATGAATTTCAATAAATTTTCAAATAGGTACTTTAGTCAATTTTCCATTACCAAATTAACAATAGGCCACATGCCATTCTCTAATTGGTTAACGTGGATATTGATATCATATTGGCCAATCAGAGACTCGCATATCACGTATGGATGCAATGTGTCAATGACACTATTAAAGTTCTAATTGTAAAAAATAATAGAGGTATTGAATTGTAAATTTCTTGAAATTCATATATTAATTTTGCAAAAACTGAAAATCAAAACTTAAATTAACCATTAATTTTAAAATTAACCATAAATTATATTATAAAGTCCATTAATTCTTCTTTTATCTTTTGATTTTGCTTTAAAAAATTTTCGGATTATTTTTGTTATTTGATATGTAAATAAATAAATTGCAATCACAGTACAATATGGTGAGATATTGTAAATACTGAAAAATCTATGCATATTACAAATTTATTAGTATTTAGAAGAAATATTTAAAAGAGAATAGATATAGAATAAAAATAAAACAAAAAATTATTTGAGAACATTGGGGTGTAATTTGTGGACGGAAGATATGCTTAGGGCTGAGCACCGACCGATTCGGAGTCGGAGGGCCCAGACTCCGACTCCGACTCCGACTCCGACTTTGTCGGAGGTCGAATCCGACCTCCGACTCCGACTCCGCAATGTACATTATCCGATCCGGATCCGACTCCGACTTGTCGGAGCGGAGTCGGATTACCAAGAGGAGCTGCGGCCTGCGTGAGAGGAGGGGCTCTGCGAGAACGCCGCGCGAGGGAGAAGCTACGTGAGAGGAGGGCTGCGCCTCGCCGCCTGCGCGTCGCGCGAGAGAGGGGTTTCGCGAGAGAGGGTTTGCACGAGAGAGGGGCTCTGCCGCTGCGAGAGGGTTGCGCGAGGGACGGGCTTCCCGAGAGGGAGGAGTTGTGCGAGAGAACTGTGCCGGCTGCGGCGCTGCGCGAGAGAGAGGGCGACTGGCGAGAGAGGGCTGCGGCGCTGCGCGAGAGAGAGGGCGCGAGGGCTGGGCTTCGCGAGAGGGAGGAGTTGTGCGAGAGAGGGACCAGAGGGTTGTGAAAGACTAAGAGAGCTGCGCCGGCTGCGGCGCTGCCCGAGAGAGAGGGCGACTGGCGTCGGGCGAGAAAGGGATGCGGCGCTGCGTGAGAGAGAAGGCACGGGTTTGAACTTGAAGAAGGATAAGCTGGGCTGCACTGCAGACCTAAATGAGTAATCCAACGGCGCCGTTTTTGCTATAAGGAATAGTTACTATAGTAATATACTAATATACATTATATACTAATTAATATGAATCTATTTTATATTATATATATATATATGAAGATTCATAAAAAAATATATGATATATATTATTATATATGAATATTAAAAAAAAGACACCGACATTGTATACGAAATATTATTAATACACTAATATACTTTATATATATATTAATATATATAAATATATGTAATACACTAATAGTATTAGTATATTAGTATTAGTATTAATATTAGTTATACTAGTAGTGATATTAGTTATACTAATAGTTATATTAGTATTAGACTATTAGTTATTATTAATACTATATATTATACTAATAGTGATATTAATACTATATAATATATATAGTTATAGTTAAAGTCATTTAGTATAACTATATTAGTATAAGTTATAGTGATTTAGTATAGTTATGATACTACAAGTTATAACTATAGTCTATATTAGTATTAGAATTAGTTGTAGTGATTAGAATAACTATATATTAGTATTTGCTATAATGATTTTAATTTAGTATAACTATATAATAGTATTAGTATATTAGTATTAGTATTAATATTAGTTATACTAGTAGTGATATTAGTTATATTAATAGTTATATTAGTATTAGACTATTAGTTATTATTAATACTATATATTATACTAATAGTGATATTAATACTATATGATATATATAGTTATAGATATAGTCATTTAGTATAACTATATTAGTATAAGTTATAGTGATTTAGTATAGTTATGATACTACAAGTTATAACTATAGTCTATATTAGTATTAGAATTAGTTGTAGTGATTAGAATAACTATATATTAGTATTTGCTATAATGATTTTAATTTAGTATAACTATATAATAGTATTAGTATATTAGTATTATATTGACTATATATATTTTTTTTAATATAGTCAGTATTATACTGACTATATTACTGATTGTATTAGTATACTTAATGTCTAATACTAGTATATCACTATAGTTAATAACTTAATAGTATCATATAGTAATATAGTATTAGTAATTGATACTAGAGTAATTTATATAGTCATTTATATATAGGCTTAAAGTGGTTTACTAATTTATATATAGTAATTCATACTATTAGACTATTAGTAATTTATATGAATAATACTTTAGTTATTATACATTAGTATTATATGTTATTATAAATTTATAGATTAGTGTTTATACATTAGTATTACAATATTACATGTCGATGTTATTATTCATCTTAGTGTTTATAGTATATTATATATACATTAGTTATTAGTATTATATGCTATTATATTTATACATTAGTAATTTAGTGTTACATGGTAGTAATATTGTAAATTTGTAATAGTATGATATTTACATATACTAAACTATTATTAGTCAATTTAGTCTATATATTATAGTATAAATATATTATTTAACTAGTATATTATTGAGTTTAACTAACTATATAAGATATAGTTGTATAAAATTTAAATAATTAATATATAGAAAAACACATATTTTTATAAAATATGTATAAAATCGGAGGCGGAGGCGGAGGCGGAGTCAGAGGGAGACGTCGGAGGCGGAGGCGGAGGATCGGAGTCGGATCGGAGCGAAGTCGGAGTCGGATCATCAATGGATCCGACTCCTACTCCGACTCCGACTGTCAAGAAGAAAAAACCTCCGACAAGTCGGAGCCGGAGCGGAGTCGGAGCGGAGCCGGATTCGGAATTGGATTGTCGGATTTTTGCTCAGCCCTAAATATGCTTAAAACTAAATTTAATAAAATAATAATAATTAAATAAATGAGAAAATGTTCCCCACGGTCAAGGAGCAAACCCAAGCCATCCCTCATTAACGAGAAGATCATGAAGGATGGTGCTACAACTACTGACAAAGTTTACTGTGTCTTTGTACACATTGTCAAAACAAAGTATTAGTTTGCTTTTCCTTTTTTTTTTAAATATTTTTTATTTGTTTATTGTTTTTAAAAATAAACAAATACACATACTAAAAAATAAATTGATTGATACATATAATAGATACACTTTCTAGATGTATCTATATATCATTTTTTAAAATAATACAAAAATAATTATTAGTGAAATTGTAAATTTTTTTTTTATTTTTTTTAATGATTAAGAATATTAAGAAATAATAAAAGAATAAAATTTTAAATATACAAAAAATAATAAAGAACAGATAATAAGCTTATCGGTATCCAAACGTCATGTGACGATTCTTGACCAAAACGTCTTTTCCCAGACAGTGGTATACAGCTGTTTTCAAAATGGATAATGCTGGAGTTCTACTATATTTTATCACGTGTATTTTTTAATTTTTTTTTATATAAATATTTTTTATGATTTTAAATATTTTTAAAAAATAAAAAAATTTATAATATTATTAAATAATACTTACTTAATCACGAAATAAAATATAAAATATCTTTTTATAATTTTTTATTTTACTTCGTGATTAAAGAAGTATTTTTTAATAATTTTTTTTTTTACTTCTTGATTAAAAAAATATTTTTAATAATACTCTAAATTTATTTTATTTTTTAAAAAATATTAAAAAATATTATATAAAAAATAACTTAAAAAAAAAACACAATGCATACAGCCCAGCGGGAGCCCCAGCGGGGGGCTGTAGCACGATCCTTTCAAAATGCATCATACGACATGGTCTGTCTTTCGGTGAAAGATGGGACCTGGACATAATTCTTTGTTCGGATGAATCCAAAAATGAGATGGCTGAGTAGATTTTTCACATCAAGCGGTAAGAACGAGACAGGCCATGTGTTTCATTTCTGATGCGCATTTCTCACATGGGAAATGCTTTGGTGTGTCCCGAATGGGATTTTTTTTTTTAAAATTTTTTTTTAATCTTATGATTAAAAAAATATTTTTTAATAATATTATAATTTTCTTATTTTTCTTAAAAATGTTCATAATGATTAAAAAAAAAATACTCTATTCAGAATACACTTGGGTTCCGAATTCGGAACCCACAGCAGTTCCCTTCTCACATTCGTCCTTCTCCTTCTCCAAATAATGCTTAGTTTGTTTTTTAAATTGAGTTGATTTAAGATAAAAATTAATTAAAATATTATTAAAATATATATTTTAAGATTATTTTTATTTTAAAATATAAAAATTAAATTATTATTTTTTATTTTGTATAAAAATTAAAAAAAATTATAATAATTAAATTAGATGAAATGAATTGAATTAAATTAAATTGAATTGAGAAGAAAAAAAAAATCAAGTCTATTCTACTGTTCCAAACTCACCCAAAGACAAGACCATGTTGATCGTGTGGTCCATTAAAAAATGACTAGTTAAATTTATAAAAATAAATTTTTTAGTTAAATTTTGGTTAAATTTTATTGAGTCCACTATTAATACTTTGTTGTATTTTTATAATCTATTCTTTAAGCTTCATTTAGATAATAAAAATATTTCATTTTATCTCATTTTATTATTATAATTTTTTTAAATTTTTATACTAAATATAATAAATAATTTAATTTTTAATTCTCTACGAAACTGTTTTTTCGATTCACACATATTTTATAATAAAATATTATTTTTTAATTTATACCTCCCAAAGTGAAAGAAAATAGTAAACAAAATTTAAAAATAAAATATATTATTTAATATTTATTTGCACTTAACATCTTACAGCTGTACTACGGGATATGTCATACAGCTGTCTGGGCTGACAAGAGTCTACGGCTAAGTCAACATTCAGTTGATGTGGTGCACCAGCAGGTTGCATCTTTATAATCTGTGACCCGACCTTCAGACTCTTTGCGTTCAGCCGAAACACGATCATCTGCAGGTTGAGCAACAAATTAGCAAGTAAGTTCCATTTCCTTCTTTCTCCATCTACGCACGTCTCTGTCTATATATTAAATACAAAATTAACTTTACGGCCAAGTTTTTTAGTGGTTGAATATCTATATATGAAGCATTTATAAATTCTACGGCTGAAGTATTCAATTAAATTTTTTTTTTTAAAAAAAAAAGAAGTTTCTCTTACTTCCTATTTTTTTTTCAAGTTTTATATAAACCTTCAAGACTTTTCAAGTATTTTTTTCAATTATTTTAGAGTTCTTCTTAGATTTTTAGGGCCAAAGTCAATTTTCTATTTCTTTTCTGTCAAACTAACAATTTATGGTCTGTTTGGCAAGTGAGTCACTACTATTCTTTACTTTATTTTTATTTTTTATCTATTTTTTTACTATTCATTATTTTTTACCTACTTTTTACTATTATTTAATATTTTATTATTACTTTTTCATTACTTTTTCACTACTATTCACAAACATTTTCAACACTTCTCAATACTTCTCACTACCCAAACGTACCCTAAACTTATGGGTAACATTGGGGCAGAGTTTGTGGAGCAGATTTTTTAAAAAATAATAATAATAAAAGGGAAATGCTGCATGCTGCTCCACTGGGTGGTTTTATTTATTTATTTAATAATTAAATAAATATTTTTTAATGATATTATAATTTTTTTAAATGTTTAAAAGTATTAAATATCAAGTGATACTTTATAAAATTAATCTCACAAACGATGTAGTTTAATCTGATGCGTTAGATCTATTTTATAATAAAAATAATTTTATAAACCAACAAGTCATATCAAATCACACTAGTTTATAGAATTATTTTGTATAATCGCTTTGTGACTATAGTATTTATCACGTGTCAATGACATCATTAATGTTCTAACAATAAAATAAACGGATGTATTGAATTGTAAATTCTCGAAGTTCATATATCAATTTTGTAAAAGTTGAAAATTGAGATGTCGAGTTACAAAAACGTTAAAACTCATGTACTAATTTTGCAATGAATCATAAATTATATTATAAAGCTCATTTCTAATTTTATCTTTTGATTTTATTTTTAGCTTTTGTTTGGATTATTTTTGTTGTTTTGGGTGTAAATAAATAAATTTCAATCACAATACTATATGGTGAGATATTGTAAAAACTAAAAGATTTGTGCATATATATTACAAGTTTACTAGTATTTAGAAGAAATATATGAAAAAGAATAAATATAGAATAAAAAAATTCAAGTAATCTAGAGAGAAAGCAGATCATAAATTGATGTATACTACTTCGTAGAAATTTTTAGTTAAAATAAATAATTTTATGTGTTTGGTAACTGTCATCTACTTCTAGAATGTTTTTATTTTCATTTTTGTTTATTTATTTATTTGCGCGCAGGGAGCGATCTATGGTGAATGATAACGCAAGTCCATTATCGCATATTGAAAAGAAAAACATATTAAAACAGTAAGGCCATTTTTACCATTCTTCTGTTGTGCTTTCTTTTTATGCTAAAGCTGTACTATTTGGGAACTCCACCGTAGAAGCTGTCTTCTGAAAAGTTCTAACATCAAACGATATATGGATTTTACAGTTTCAATAATTAGTACATCCTTATTTTTTTAATACCAAACCATCTACAAGGCCAGCTACGTGTCAAAACAAAGGTCAGGGACTACCATTGCAAGTAAGGGATTCCAGCTTGATCCAGTGTAAAAATACCTAAACTACACTTAACAAGGTAGCTGAGAGGGAGAGTGAAAACACAACAAGAGCACATATGTGGCTAAGCATTTCCTTCCATATAAACATGGACTATGTTTACTGGAATTAAGGAAGCATCAAAATGCATGACGTCATCTCAAATCTCAAAATATTTCTAAGGCGATTGAGTGCCATTATTTAACCAAATCACTATAAGGAGAGAGTTCGGTTCAATAATAAGGTCTATTGCACTGAGTTGGTAGGATAAAGTGAAGCCAGTTTTCAAAGTTGAAAATTCTACAAAAGTATTTGTAGCATTTCCCAAGAAATAGGAGAGGCCAAGCATAAAATTAGAGCTAGACGAGCATCTTAAAACCCTCTTACAGCCAGCTAAACTGAGATTGCCTTTGGAAGTACTATCTATATATGTTTATAATTTTTAAGTTTCTTACTTTAACAATCTGTGTTGTGCTATATGAAGATCAGATAAAATAGAGATTTTGGTCCAGCATGTCAAATATTTGGGCATAAGGAGAGAGCTCAGTTCCCTTGGTCATTTATAATTATGTGAATAATAGTATTAACAATCACCATATTACATCCTCAAAACTTTTCTTTTGTTCCTTGCAATCTAGATTTCCCTGTAGATTAGTGATGAAATGAGCCGGGCAAGTAGATTAAATTGATATGATCCCTAGAAAGAAGCCTAGCATAGTGGCAGCTCTATCTCTCCAACATCTAGGAAGTGTATTGCCATACAACACACCAACTAGAGCATATATAGCTCGAGAAAACATGTTGAGATGCGGACTGTCTAGAATCATGAGAGCAACATACACATTTCGATGCTAAAGCCATTCTACACTATTTAATTGAATTCTATCATCAAGTAGTATTTTGTTATTCCATATCACGTATGGATGCCATGTGTCAATGACACTATTAAAGTTCTAATTGTAAAATTAATAGAGGTATTGAATTGTAAATTTCTTGAAATTCATATATTAATTTTGCAAAAGCTGAAAATCAAAACGTAAATTAACCATAAATTATATTATACAGCTCATTAATTCTTCTTTTATCTTTTGATTTTGCTTTAAATTTTTGTTTGGATTATTTTTGTTATTTCATATGTAAATAAATAAATTGCAAATACAATACAATATGGTGAGATATTGTAAATACTGAAAAATCTGTGCATATTACAAATTTATTAGTATTTAGAAGAAATATTTAAAAGAGAATAGATATAGAATAAAAATAATAATATTTTAAGTAATAAAGAGAAAAAAGAAAAAGAAAAATTGATGTATAATGCATTATAGAAATTATTATTAGTTAGTTAGATTAAATAAGGTAAGTTTTAATTAGATATTGTAGATAGAAATATAAAGAATCCATCGTGAATTATTGAGCAATTTTCTGTGTTTGGTAACTCTCATCTCTAGTATTTTATTTTTGTTCCAGTAAAGCAAAAGAAGCAATCTGCAGCGAGCAGTAGTCGAGGAATCATTGAGCAAGTCCATTATTGCATATTGAAAAGAAAAGCATACTGAAACTGTAAGGCCGCCATTTTTGCCTTTCTTCCTTTTTTTATGTTAAAACTGTATTATTTGAGATGGAACTCCGCGGTAGAAGAAATCTTCTGAAAAGTTCTAAGATCAAATGGTATATGGATTTTAAAGTTTCAATATATATATATATATGGTTATTTTTGGTATTAACGTTTCAGTAGTTACTACATCATTTTTTTTTTAATACTTATTCTATTCTTTATAAGTGATATATAGTAGGGCTGGGCTCTGACTCCGACGGAGTCGGAGTGCTCATTTCCGACAAGAGTCGGAGCTAAATTGGAGCTCCGACTCCGACTCCGAATTGGAGTCGGAGTCCGACGACTCGGATCGGAGGTCGGAGCTCGATGTGCGCTCGCTGTGGTGCTCGAGCGGAACTCTTCTAGAGAGGTACGCTCGACTTCCGCTCGACATGTCGCTCGAGCAGAACTCTTCCAGAGAGGTTCGCTCGACTTCTGCTCGATGTCGTTCGAGCCAATGTTCAATACAACGTGTGCTCGACTTGCACTCGACACCTCGCTCGAGCGCAAGTGTTCAATAAAAAAAATTTCGGAGTCGGAATCGGAGCTTCTTGGAGCTCCGACTCCGACTCCGACTCTGAATATCTATTCGGAGCTACTCCGAATTCCGACTCCGAATTTCGATGACTCGTCGGAGTCGGAGCGGAAGTCGGACGGAGTCGAAAGTTTCAAAATTTTGCACACTCCTAATATATAGTAACCAATAATTTGAATAACCGGCCTGATTCCAATAGCAAGATTAGAGTCTCTCCTTTTAGCAGAGTAAACCCCAAAAATTATTGAGGAAATCTTGCCTTTTTTTTTTTTTTTTACAAGAACTTTAACATGGTTCCGCCACTGGGACCAGATACCTGTTATTTTTTAACGAATATGTGGCTTGCTCTCTCTATTCATATTAATAGTTAAAAAGCTTACATTTTTCTATGATAAATTTTTATTAAAATTAGTAAGAATTTGTATGCTCTGTATTAGGAACAGAGATTTGTACTACTTCTCTGCAATATGGGCAGTAATACACTTTCCACTCGAATTGAGGAAAAGCTTGCTATCTCAACTGGAGTTGGTCAGTTTTGTATGTATAAAGTGCATGAGCTATTACGTGATGTAAACGAGAAGGCTTACAAGCCTACGTTGCTTGCCATCGGTCCTTACCACCATGGCAAGGTTGGCCAAGGATTTATGGAAGAGCATAAATTGTACTATCTACAACAAATGCTTATAAAAACGAAAGGAAGTGTAGAAGCATACATCACGGCCTTGAAAGAATTGGAAGAGCCCGCTCGTAAATGCTATGTAGAATACATTAGCCAGACCCCAGATCAGTTTGTAGAAATGATGTTACTTGATGGGTGTTTCATTATTGAGTTGTTCCGTAAGTATGAAATCTACAAGAAAACAAGACAAAAGGAATATGACCCAATTTTTCAAACGGAGTGGATGCTTTCTATAATAGCTCGGGATCTGCTATTATTTGAAAATCAACTTCCATTATTCATTCTTGCTAAATTGTTTGGTATGAGTGAGAGTAACGGATCCAGAAATTTAGGAGAACACATTGTTGATATTGAGGAGACAGATGAAATTAGTGTTGAAAGCTCAACCTCCACAGTTCAAATTGTCCAGACACAGCTTAATGATCTTGTCCTCGGTTTTTTTGCTGCCTTTTTACCATTTAAATGGAATGTCAACACATCAAATTATAATTCAACCGAAAGGATTAAGCATCTACTTGGTCTGACGCATGAAGCTCTCAACCCTTCACTTCCAATAATGATATGTCAACGTTTAGAGCATGGGTTCAGATTCAAGAATGCAGAGTTTGAGCATCTCCTTGGTCTCATACATGCAACCATTTGTATTTCAATACTTGATACAGAAATAGATCATGCCAAGGAATGTCAAGAGGCAGAAGTCAAAATCAAGAAGGCAGAGATATTTAAGCACCTATTTGATCTGATTTGTAAAGCAGTCATTCCATTACTTGCAAAAATGAAGAATACGAGGAAGGCAATCTCTTATTCTAATGAATGTTCTGGCTCCCTAGACAATATGGTAGAGAAATTGACGGATTTGCATGGTCCAAAAGAGGTTGAAGACTGGAAATCAATTCCATTTGGCTTAGAGCTTCTAGAGGCTCAAGTTGGATTCAATATGGCAAATAAATTTAAGGATAAATTATTTGAGTTTTTCGACTGGATACCGATACCTTTTGGCTTTGAGCTTAAAGAGGCTGGAATTGAACTCAACAAGGCAAAGAATTTTGAGAAAATATATGATCGAAATAGGAATGAAGACTGGAAGTCCAAACAGTGTGAAATAGGGCCACGAATTGATGGAGTCGAATTGAATGCGATACAAAAAGTTAAGCATCTATTTTGTCTGAACAAGATTGAAAATTGGATTTGGAAGTCAATACCTTACAATAAAGAGCTTCGTGAGGCTGGAGTTGAATTCCACAAGGCAATGAAATTTAAGCGTCTACACGCTCTTAGAGAGATTGATAACTGGAACATACATAGTGCCACAGAGCTTGTTGAGGCTGGAATCAAATTCAAAAAGGCAGAGAAATCTAACTTGCTTTCCTTAAAGTTCAACAATGGGCTAATGGAGATTTCACCTTTGAGCATACATGGTGATACAGAGACTTATTTACGAAATCTAATTGCATATGAGCAATACAGACAAAATGGCTCGAATTATGTCTACAACTATGTGCGCTTCATGGATTGTCTCATTAATTCTCCAAAGGATGTTGAATTACTTCGTCGAAATGGAATTATCAATAATTGTTTGGGTGATGATGAAATTATTTCCGACATGGTTAACAAGCTTGGTCACTATGTTATCTTTTCGACCAACATTTATGCTAGAACTTCCACGAATCTGAACATGCATTGCAGGAGACGCAGGAATGTATGGATGGCAAAATTAAGGCGCGATTATTTCAACAGTCCTTGGGCATTGATTTCATTTCTAGCGGCTGTGTTATTGCTTGCACTTGCAATTATACAAACCATATTTTCCATTATTCCTTAGGTTTTTCAGGTAGTCTTGATGTATGTTCTCTTAGTGAATGTAATAAATATTGAAGAATAAAAGTAAGAGTGGCCCCAAACTATATCTTTTGTTGAGCTATATATGAATCATAATATATTGAACGAAATTGATTGGGACTTAGACAGTCGTATGACAAGGGTCTCTTATGCCACACATCATTAGAAGACACCGTAGTGACAAGGATACATATTATCTAGAAATGTAATAATTTTTCTTCTCTTAATTTTCAGTTTGTGTCAATCAGTGTTTTTCTTAACTTCCAGCTAATCGGCTCTACCTCTATAATTAAACTTATTTCTATAAATCGTAATTTTAACTGATATTGCATTTTATTATAGGTTGAAATGTTTCGTATTACAAGACTTCTTAATAAGTACTATACAGGTCAGTGTCGCATTTAACCAATCGAATATTGAATGATTAAGAGAAATGCTTTAACCTCAATGAGATTTTATAAAAATAAACTTACAAAATCACATGATTTGATATGGTAAATTGGATTGCAAAGTTATTTTTACTATAACTTAGATATAACATATCACATGTAACAATATCAGTTTATAAGTTTATTTTTACTTTCCCTTACAGCAGTGCATGAATTCAAGAAGCAACGGAGGGCTGAACAGCAAAGCAATAGCTCTGATTATAACTAGCTTCTAAAAATTTCCTCTTTCTTTAATAATTTTTTTATTTTTTTATCACATGTCTAGCTTACAAAGTGATCATTCTTTGCTCTCATTACATGAAATGATCTATACAGTCTTAGGCGTGTATGTCCCGTACAGTCTTTCAAAAAATAAAATATGCACTGATTTACTCAAAAATAAGTAGCACAAAGGCTATCTTAAGTACGGGAGGATCTCGTGCAATAATTAAGAATAAATTCTTAGATTGTCTCCTAAGGGAAAGTTATTTAAAATCAAACTCGTTTAAAATGGTGAAAATATACACAAAGAAAATAAAAATGATGGTATGTGCAATGAATGGAAGAGTGCAACAAGAATGAAAAGGGCACTAGTCATGGACTAGATTCATATTTTTGAATTTTTGAGTGTCGAAATGAAATGTAAAAGACTAACAAATTGAAATTAACAATAAATAAAAAAATCAACTAAACTAAACAATGTTAATTAATCTGAAAATTAAACAATAAAACATAAATTATTTAAATCTCAATTAAGGTTTAATTCATCTAATATACAATGGAATTAAGAAATTAATAAAACTAATCTAAGAATTAAACTAGATTAGAAAGTAATTGAAAAAATACGTATTGAGAATTGAAAAGTCTCAAAATCAAGATTCTAGGGTTGATCATTGTATTTAAATCACAAATTTTCAAAATTAATCCATAGCAATTGTAATCACTGTTAAATGAAAGTTTAAAGAAGCGAGTAAATAAACAGCAAATAAATGGCCCAAACTTCTAAGCCAAAAATCTCAAAAATATTCTATAAACTTTGAAATGAAATTAAATAAAAAGTAGAGAATGAAAAGAGCAAGTCAAATAGATGGAGATGAAGATGGTAGGCAATCAAGGAGACAGTTGGAGTGGCAATTGGACCTTAGAGGAGTTCTTCAAATGTGCGGTGCTGCTGTGCAAAAAGTCCCGAAAAGAAAATATATATATCTCTCCCGTTTGCGTAGTCCCCTCAAATCACCTTACGGAAACTCTTTGCTTTTCAAAATGCCCCCAGTGTCACTTTTAGTTGTGTGTGTGCGTGGGTTTTTTTTTTTCCCTTCTGCGTGTGCCATTGCCTAGTTGCCTTTTTTGACTCTCTTTTTTTTTTTTTTTTTTTTTTCAGCCTTTTCTATTGGTTCTTTTTGACATTTTAGTTCATGCTTTTTCATTTCTTGATCTATAAAAATAATAGAAATTAGAAAAAAAATAGAATATCAAAAATATAATGTGCATGTAAATAAACATAGTCCAATTAAATCATAAGTTATAAAATTAATCATAAATCATGATATTAACTAATTTAAATCACAACTCGAATTTATCCATCTTAACCATCTTTTCATCTAAAACCAATAATAACGTAATGAAATAAATAAAATAAATTGGTTCTAAATGTATAAAATATGCAATAATTTAGCTCAATCATGATAGGGATAACATCCCATATTCACGCCAAGCATCACGAGAATATTCACGCCAAGAATTTAATTCTAGGCTTGTATATTCCCTCCCGTATTCCCTCAATTGTATTTATGTTAGTTTACGTTAGTTTCCATTTCAGTGTTTAGTTTCCATTCCAATTGTATATTTCCTTAGATGTTTATTCCTATTTTTACTCTGTAAAGCTTATATATATGTCAATACACAAGCCTAGAATGTGTGGGCATTTTACACATTTACAAATCACACTCCCCAACTAGCTTTTTGCTAATCCTTGAGCAAAATAGTGAAAATTAATTGAGATGAATATTGCATAAAGATCGAAATCCAAACAGAAACAATCAAACACAATTCTGAATTCTCACAAAAGTGACATGTTGCTACTCAACCCTAGGGGCTATACCCACCAAGACTATCTCAACAATTTTTCACATAGAATTGAGGCAAATGTCTCATAACTCAAATGTGTGTGTGGAACTAAACTGACTGTGTGCTTCTCATTACTAGCCATGATTTGTCATAGTATTTTTCAATTTTAAGATTAATCATTGCTGATTCTTACTACCTCAAAGACCAAGGGATTAGCAGTTTTCACGTCAGCTCTGTTTTTAAAAGTTGAACACTCAACTCCCAAAGTCTTGGGTAACTGTTTCTAACCCTTTACTTAGGAAAGTTCACTAAGTCGCCTTTATCCTTTTTTTTTATTCTTTTTAAATTCATTTTCTTTTTCTTTATTTTTCTTTTCCTTTCTTTTTTTTCTTTTTTATTTTTTTATGCATGGCTCGGTAGTCCTGCAGTTTACTTCTCCTGTGTTAAATCAGTAAATTGTGAATAAGTAACACTACAAGCGTAAGCTTGTGCAAAATGTCATTCAAAATTTGCCTTTCGTTCTACAAAAATCTTACCAAGTCTCATCTCAATAAGTACAGCATCCCGGTGTTTCAAGCTACACATCAACAAAATATGATGTATAAAAAATCATGCTCTATGCTTAAGCTTCAAAATAAATCTTCACAAAATGATTCCGCTTAACTACTCCACCAAGATGCTCAGATTTCACAAAATACTAGAAATAAAATGTGTCAATCATATGTATATCAATACATATCACATTAATGCAATTTTTTTTTTTGTGCACACACACTACCCCCAACTACTAAGGGACATGGTCCTTAATGAATCGAATGAAAGAAAATAAAGTGCACAGAAATAAGCAAGCAAAAAGAAAAAATTGCATGAAACATAAAATCAAAGCAAAATAACAAATAATAATAATAATAAAAAATGCAAGTAAAGAAAACTGT
The DNA here is from genome assembly GCF_001411555.2 of Juglans regia. NCBI lineage: Eukaryota > Viridiplantae > Streptophyta > Magnoliopsida > Fagales > Juglandaceae > Juglans > Juglans regia. The sequence goes on from NC_049907.1 coordinate 24,073,602, forward strand.
AAAGGGGGAAAAGATCAAAACACTTCCTTGGAATATTGCACAAGCTAGAGCTCTTCGTGTGGATCAAAGACCTTTAGAAACGGCTTTAGACGTTGTCCATTGATAGTGAAGCTATTGCCATTATTCAGATTGACTATGTCTACCGTCCTGTGAGGATGGACCTTCTTTACAATGTATGGTCCACTCTATTGGGATTTCAATTTTCCAGGAAAAATATGTAAGTGAGAGTTGTAAAGAAGAACTTCCTGGCCAAGTGTGAAATGCTTTGGATGAATTTTCTGATCATGTAGAATTTTCATGCGTTCATTCGCCAGCTGAGCGTTATCATAAGCGAGCTTCATCCAATTCATTGATCTGCAATTTTTTCAACCCTAAAGTTTCATCAAGTGACATGTTAACATGTTTTATAGCTCAAAGAGCTCGATGCTGAATATCAACAGGTAAATGACAAGTTTTATCATAAACTAATTGATAAGGGGACATCTCTAGATTTGCTTTAAAAGTTGTCCTAGAAGCCCACAAAGCATCAATAAGCTTAACTGACAAATCTTTCCTATTAGGATTGATAGTTTTCTCTAAAATGATTTTGATATCTCTGTTTGCCAATTCTGCTTGCCCATTTGTTTGAGGGTGATAAGGGGTATAAACTCGGTGTGTGATATCATATTTTTTCATGAGTGTAGAAAATGGTTTGTTGTAAAAAAGAGAACCCCCATCACTAATGATAACTTTGGGCATGCCAAAGCGAGTAAACAGAGATTGCAAAAACTTTAGGACAACATGATGGTCATTTGTTTTGCAAGTGACGACCTCCACCTATTTTGAAACATAATCCACATCTAATAAAATATATGTGTTTCCAAAGGAAACTGGAAAAGGTCCCATGAAGTCTGTTCCCAAACAATAAAAAATTTCTAAGGTAAGAATATGAGAAAGAGGCATCATGTCTTTTTTACTAATGGATCCCAATTTTTGGCAAGGCTCACAAGCCTTACAAAAATTATAAGCATCTTTAAACATGGAAGGCCAGTAAAAACCACTTTGCAAAATTTTACAGACTGTTTCATTTGCTGAAAAATGACCACCACATGCACCCATATGACAAAATCTCAACGCAGAAGAAAACTTATCGTCAGGAATGCATCTTCGAATCAGATCCAAACAATATTTGAAAAGGTATGGATCATCAAAGTAAAAGTGTCGAACCTCAGAGATAAATCAACGCTTATCTTGGGTGGACCATTCAGAAGGCATTCGCTCAGTCACCAGATAGTTGACTATGTCAGCATACTAGGGAGCTCTATTAATCACAAACAGCTGCTCATCCGGAAAACTATCGTCAAGAGGAAGGCTGACATTTGAAGATGAGGATGATGTCAATCTAGAGAGGTGGTCAGCTACCACGTTTTCAACTCCTTTTTTGTTCTTAATGTTGATGTTGACCTCTTTAAGTAGTAAAATCCAACGAATCAAGCGTAGTTTTGCTTCTTTCTTAGCCAACAAATACTTAAGAGCAGAGTGGTCAGTGAAAATAGTAACAGGAGAACCAAGAATATAAGCCCGAAATTTGTCAAGTGCACAACCCACTTCAAGCAATTCTTTTTCAGCAGTGGTGTAATGGTTTTGAGCATCATTCAAGGTTCTACTGGAATAATAAATCACTGTGCACAAATCCTACAAAAAGTTTGCATAGGAAGGCACTTGTTGTATGTCATCCAAGAATGGAATATTAATATTTACTTGCTTGAAAATCTCCTGAATCTTAGTGTGATATTTGTTCTTTTGGACAGCTGCGAATCTCTGAGGATAAGGAACTATAGGTTGGTACCCTTACTAGTTTCAGCATATGCACTCACAGGCTTCTTCAGCTCTGGGCTCACTACCTCTGGTTCTTTTTTAGGTCTCTATTGCATCTTCAGGTGTAGGAGCAACTACCTGTGTGTCTATAGTCATCTTTGGTTGGGGAACTTCCTTTCCACTTCTCAAAGTAAGAACGACCTTCGCTGTCTCAAAAACCTCCCCTAAGACATTATGCACTTGCTATTGTTGTTGCCGGTATACTTAAGGATTAGGCTGAGGTTGTGCTAAGAATTTTTCTTTCTCTAGAGTGCTCAATGTTGTGCTCATCTTATTGATGGTGCCCCGCAAGTCATTTATGGCCTGAGTGTTCTAATTGTTTGTGGTGGCCTGAATGAGCATGAATTGCTTAAGTGTATTAGCCATCTGTGCGATACTGTCACGAAGAGACTTCTTCATAGATGATTGAGGCTGATAACTCTGTGCAGCTACATGAGACAGAAATCCTGGAGGTGCTACAAAAGGATAGCTCTGAGAACTCTAATATGGTTGATACTGGTGCTAAGGAGCAGCTTGATGAAATGGCTACTGAGAAGGTGGCGGAGATCGGCTAGGCTGATCATTCCTCCATGAGAAATTTGGGTAATTCCTCCACCCCGGATTATATGTATTGGAGAAAGGTTGATTTTGTGCTCTGTTTACCCAGTTCGCTGATTGCATCTGCTCAGAGCCACTCTCCTGAATACAGGCATAATAGGGCAATCTTTGGTCTTGTGGTTTGAATCAGCGCATATAGAGCATGTCTCTACTGTTTTCAGGGCCTTCACCTTTTCTATCTCCATGACTTCTAATCTTCTAGTCAATGCAGCTATTCGGGCTTGAACGTCAGTGTCCTCCTTAAGCTCATATATGCCCTCACCAGCAATGGCCCTCAATGGCTGTGCTATCAATGAAACTCGATCAGTGCAACTGTTCCATTATTGTGCGCTCTCAGCAAGATAGCCAAAAAATGGTAATGCTTCACTAGGTTCCTTGCTAAAGAAGTTTCCGTTGCACATAGTCTGAACAAACTGCTTGCATCGTGGAGTGAGACCAGTGTAAAAATAATTCATCAACCTCCAGGATTCAAAATCGTGATGTGGACAGATGTTCACCAAGTCCTTAAACCTTTCCCAGCTAGCCTGGAAAGTCTCGTAAGATTTCTGATTGAATGGACTAATCTGCTCTTGTAAATACCGAGTTCTCTAAAAAGGAAATTTTTTTTGTAAGAACTCACGTTGCATATCAGACTAATTAGAGATAGAATTAGGCCTCAAAGAATTAAACATAATCTTCGCTTTATCCTTTAAAGAGAAAGGAAATAAATAAAGTCTAATAAATTCATCAGTAGTGGCTCTATTGATAAAAGTAATACATGCCAACTCAAAATCTATCAAGTACTGATAAGGACTCTCAGAATCCATCCCGTGGAACTGAGGTATCACTGACATCATGCCATGCATAATAGAAAAACTAGGTTCATCGTCAGGTAAAATAATGCATGATGGTGTAATGGTGCAAGTGGGCTGCAAATAATCCCTAAGAGTGCGTGATGCAGGTGCAGCTATGGTTTGTTCAATTTCAATGTCCTTGTCTGTAGAAAAAATAGAAGAGCTATCTATCTCTGGGCTGTGTATACTACTCTCAGTGCTCGATGTAACTCTAACCAATCTATTTGAATTGTCCCTCATCCATAACATGAAACATCAGTCCACATAGCATAAGTAAGGTTCAAGTGACTGAGTAGTAGGTGACAAGTGAAATGTGTAATCAGAGATAAGATAGTGAAAGAAATATTTGAGATAAAAAATAAAAAATAATGAGTCTAAATTTATGTCAAGCAACTATTCCCCAGCAATGGAGCTAAAAACTTGACTCACTAAAAAATGAGTAGCACAAAGGCTATCCCAAGTGCAGGAGGATGTCACGTAATAATTAGGAATAAATTCCTAGATCGTCTCCTTAGGGAAAGTTACTTAAAATCAAACTCATTTAAAATGGTGAAAATATTCACAAAGAGAAAATACAAATGATGGCATGTGCAATTAATGGAAGAGTGTAACAAGAATGAAAAGGGCACTAGTCATGGATTAGATTCATATTTTTTTATTTTTGAGTGTCGAAATGAAATGTAAAAGACTAACAAATTGAAATTAACAATAAAAAAAAATCAACTAAACTAAACAATCTTAATTAATCTGAAAATTAAACAATAAAACAGAAAATATTTAAGTTTCAATTAAGGTTTAATTAATCTAATATGCAATGGAACTAAGAGATTAAAAAAACTAATCTAAAAATTAAACTAGATTAGAAAGTAATTGAAAAAAATACGAATTGAGAATTGAAAAGTCCCAAAATTAAGATTCTAGAGTTGACCATTGTATTCAAATCACAAATTCTCAAAATTAATCCATAGCAATTGTAATCACTGTTAAATGAAAGCTTAAAGAAGCGAGAAAAATGAATAACACAAAGCAAATAAATAGCAAATAAATTGCCCAAACTTCTTAAGCCAAAAATCTAAAAAATATTCTATAAACTTTAAACTGAAATTAAATAAAAAGTAGAGAATAAAAAGAGCAAGCTAAATAGATGGAGATGAAGATGGTAGGCAATGAAGGAGGCGGCTGGAGCGGCAATTGGACCCTGGAGGAGTTTGTCAAATGTGCGGCGCTGCTGTGCAAAAAGTCCCGAAAAGAAAATATATATATCTCTCCCGTTTGCGTATTCCCCTCAAATCACCTTACGGAAACTCCATGCTTTTCAAAATACCCCTAGCGTCAGTTTTAGTTGCGTGTGTGCATGTGTGAGTTTCTTTTTTTTTGACTTTTCTTGCTCCTTTTTTTTTTTCCAGCCTTTTCTTTTGGTACTTTTTGACTTTTTATTTCATGCCTTTTCATTTCTTGATCTATAAAAATAATAGAAATTAAAAATAAAATAAAAAAGAATAATAGAATATGAAAAATATGTTGTGCATGTGAATGAACATTGTCCAATTAAATCACAAGTTATAAAATTAAGCACAAATCATGCTATTAACCAATTTAAATCACAACTCAGATTTATTCATCATAACCATTTTTTCATCTAAAACCAATAGTAAGGTAATGAAATAAATAAAATATATTAGTTCTAAATATATAAAATATGTAATAATTTAGCTCAATCACACTCCCCAACTAGTTTTTTGCTAATCCTTGAGCAAAATAGTGAAAATTAATTGAGATGAATATTGCATAAAAATCGAAATCTAAATAGAAACAATCAAACACAATTATGAATTCTCACAAAAGTGACATGTTGCTACTCAACCCTAGGGGTTATACCCGCCAAGACTATCTCAACAATCTTTTACATAGAATTGAGGCAAATATCTCAGAACTCAAATGTGTGTGTGGAGCTAAACTGACTGTGTGTTTTTCTTTTTTTTTTCTTGTCCTTTCTTTTTTTTTTTTTTTTTTTTTTATGCATGGCTCAGTAGTCCTGCAGTTTATTTCTCCTGTGTTAAATCAGTAAACAGTAAATAAGGAATACTACAAGCGTGAGCATGTGCAAAATGTCATTCAAAATTTGCCCTTTGTTCTACAAAAATCTTATCAAGTCTAATCTCAATAAGTACAGCATCCCGATGTTTCAAGCTACACATCAACAAAATATGATGCATAAAAAATCATGCTCTATGCTTAAGCTTGAAAATAAATTTCACAAAATATTTATGCTCAACTACTCCACCAAGATGCTCAGATTTCACAAAATACTATAAATAAAGTGTGTCAATCATATGTGTATAAATGCACATTACATTAATGCAATTTTTTTTTTGTGCACACACTACCCCCCAACTAGTGAGAGACATGGTCCTCAATGAATCGAATGAAAGAAAATAAAGTGTACAGAAATAAGCAAGCAAAAAAAAAAAAAAAAATCAACAGAAAATATAAAATCAAAGCAAAATAACAAATAATAATAATAAAAAAAAATGCAAGTAAAGAAAACTGTAAAAAAAAGATCAAAACACTTCCCTGGAATCTTGCACAAGCTAGATCCCTTCGTGTGGATCAAAGATCTTCAGAAACGACTTTAGACGTTGTCCATTGATAGTGAAACTATTGTCATTATTCGGATTGAATATGTCTACCGTCCCGTGAGGATGAACCTTCTTCACAATGTATGGTCCACTCCATCGGGATTTCAATTTTCCAGGAAAAATATGTAAGCGAGAGTTGTAAAGAACTTCTTGGCTAAGTGTGAAATGCTTTGGATGAATTCTCAGATCATGTAGAATTTTCATGCGTTCCTTCGCCAGTTGAGCATTGTCATAAGCGAGCTTCATCCAATTCATTGATCTGCAATTTTTTCAACCCTGAAGCTTCATCAAATGACATGTTAACATGTTTTATAGCCCAAAGAGCTCGATGCTAAATATCAACAGGTAAATGACAAGCTTTACCATAAATTAATCGATAAGAGGACATCTCTAGTTTTGTTTTAAAAGTTGTCCTATAAGCCCACAAAGCATTAAGAAGCTTAACTGACCAACCTTTCCTATTAGGATTGATAGTTTTCTCTAAAATGATTTTGATCTCTCTGTTTGCCAATTTTGCTTTCCCATTTGTTTGAGGGTGATAAAGGGTAGAAACTTAGTGTGTGATACCATATTTCTTCAGGAGTGTAGAAAATGGTTTGCTGCAAAAATGAGAACCCTCATCACTAATGATAACTTTGGGTATGCCAAAGCGAATAAACAGAGATTGCAAAAATTTTAGGACAACACGTGGTCATTTGTTTTGCAAGCGACGACCTCCACCCATTTTGAAACATAATCCACATCTAATAAAATATATGTGTTTCCAAAGGAAACTGGAAATGGTCCCATGAAGTCTATCCTCCAACAATAAAAAATTTCTAATTTAAGAATAGGGGAAAGAGGCATCATGTCTCTTTTGCTGATGGATCCCAATTTTTGACAAGGCTCACAAGCCTTACAAAAATTATAAGCATCTTTAAACAAGTAAGGCCAGTAAAAACCACTTTGCAAAATTTTAGCGACTGTTTTCTTTGCTGAAAAATGACCACCACATGCACTCATATGACAAAATCTCAACCCAGAAGAAAACTTATCGTCAGGAATGCATCTTCGAATCAATTGGCCTGAACAATATTTGAAAAGATATGGATCATCAAAGTAAAAGTGTCGTACCTCAAAGAGAAATCGACGCTTATCTTGGGTGGACCATTCAGAAGGCATTCGCTCAGTCACCAGATAGTTGACTATGTCAGCATACCATGGAGCTCTATTAATCACAAACAGCTGCTCATCCGGAAAACTATCGTCAAGAAGAAGGCTGACATTTGAAGAGGAGGATGATGTCAATCTAGAGAGGTGGTCAACTACCACGTTTTCAACTCTTTTATTGTCCTTAATGTTGATGTTGAACTCTTGTAGTAGTAAAATCCAACGAATCAAGCTTGGTTTTGCATCTTTCTTAGCCAACAAATACTTAAGAGCAGAGTGGTTAGTGAAAATAGTAACAAGAGAACCAAGAATATAAACCTGAAATTTATCAAGTGTAAAAACCACTACAAGCAATACTTTTTCAGTAGTGGTGTAATTGTTTTGAGCCTCATTCAAGGTTGTACTAACATAATAAATTACAAAAGGTCTATTATCCATAAGGCATAATCACTTGCATCAGTCATGATTTCATAGGGAAGGTCCCACTGTGGGGGTTGCATAATAGGGGTAGTGGTAAGCGATTCTTTTAGGGTATCAAAAGCTTTTTGATACTCATCAATCCAAACAAATTCAATATTATTTTGTAAAAGAGTGCACAAAGGTTTTGCAATAGAACTGAACCCTTGAATAAATTGCCTACAAAAGCTAGCATGGCCAAGAAAAGAACAAATATCCTTAACCATCCTAGGGATAGGAAGTTTAGATATAAATTCAATTTTTACCTTGTTGACCTTTATACTTTCAGAAGAAACAATATGTCCCAAGACAATGCCCTGAGTAACCATAAATTGACATTTCTCCCAATTAAGTAAAAGATTTTTTTCCTCACATCTCTGGAGAATACGTGCCAAATTATGCAAATAACAATCAAAAGATTTCTCAAAAACAGAGAAGTAATCCATGAATATTTTACAAATATTATCAATCATGTCAGAAAAAAGACTCATCATGCATGTCTGAGAAGTAGCTGGAGCATTACACAAACCAAAAGGCATTCTAGTAAAAGCAAAGGTGCCAAAAGGACAGGTGAAAGTGGTTTTTTCCTGGTCCTCAGGCGCTACAGCAATTTGATAATAACCAGAGTATCCATCCAAGATGCAATAAAATGCATTACCAGCCACTTTTTCTAAAATTTGATTCAAGAATGGTAAAGGAAAATGATCCTTCCTACTGGCTGAATTAAGTTTTCTATAATCAATGCACATTCTCCAACCAGTAACCATTATAGTTGGAATCAACTCATTTTTATTTTATTTTTGACAACAGTTAAACCAGATTTGTTTGGTACCACTTGAGTTGGACTTACCAACTTACTGTCTGAGATTGGGTAAATGATACCCACTGTGGGCAGTTTAAGCACTTCCTCTTTGCCAAATTCCTTCGTGGTAGGATTGAGCCTACGTTGAGCATCACGAAACGGTCTAGCATCATCTTCAAGATGGATTCTGTGGGTACAAACAGCAGCATCAATATCTTTGATGTCGACTATTGTCCAACCAATTGCACCTCGATGCTTTTTTAAGACTTCAATCAAATGGGCTTTATCCTTCTGATTTAACTTTGAGGAAATCACCACAGGAAAAGTGCATTCTTCAGGACAAGAAACACATACTTTAAATCTTGCGGAAGTGGTTTCAGTTCCAACTGGGGAACTTCTACTACTAAAGATTTAAGTATATCTGGTGGTGGTTGAGTTTCAAACTAGGGTTTCCATCTCTCGCCTACAAATTGTACTTCAAGTGGTAAAGAAGAATCTGCAAAATAATCCAAAAATTCAAAGAAATTTTCATCAACATGGTCAGTTTTTTCATCAAGTAAGAATTCAGGTGTTTAAAAAATAGAATCATTATCAGAGAAAGGAAAAGTTGAGCAAATAAATTATGTTGGTGTCAAACTCTCCACAACATTCAAATCACTTGTGTCATCAAAATGTGCTGGCATCTTGCAAGCATTGAAAACGTTCAACTCAAGTGCCATGTTCCCAAAAGTAAGCTTCATAACTCCACTTCTACAATTAATCAAAGCATTTGATGTAGCTAGAAATGGTCTTCCAAGAATGACAGGAGCTTGGTAAATTGTGGAGGCTAGCTGCTGCATATCAAGAACTACAAAATCCATTAGGTGGTAAAATTTGTCCACCTGGACCAGCACATCCTCAACAATACCCCTTGGCTCTTTAACTGATCTGTCAGCCAACTGTAGTATGATGGAGGTCTTTTTCAGCTCACCGAATCCCAACTACTCATATATTGAGAATGGTAGCAAGTTTACACTACTCTCCAAATCAAGTAAAGATTTCCTAATGCGTGACTCACCGATCATAATGGAAATGTTGGGAGAGTTGGGATCTCCGAACTTCTGAGGAGTCTCACTCAATATCAATGCACTGAATTGCTCTGTTAGGAAAGCCTTTTTCTTTACATTTAACTTCCTCTTCACTGTATACAAATAAATTGCCCAAACTTCTAAGCCAAAAATCTCAAAAATATTCCATAAACTTTAAACTGAAATTAAATAAAAAGTAGAGAATAAAAAGAGCAAGCCAAATAGATGGAGATGAAGATGGTAGGCAATGAAGGAGGCAGCTGGAGCGGCAATTAGACCCTAGAAGAGTTTTTCAAATGTGTGGCGCTGCTGTGCAAAAAGTCCCAAAAAGAAAATATATATATCTCTCCCGTTTGCATAGTCCCCTCAAATCACCTTACGGAAACTCCCTGCATTTCAAAATACCCCCAGCGTCACTTTTAGTTGCATGCGTGGGTTTTTTTTTTTTTCCTTCTGAGTGTGCCATTGCCCAGTTGCCTTTTTGGACTTTTCTTGCTCCTTTTTTTTTCAGCCTTTTCTTTTATTGCTTTTTGACTTTTTATTTCATTCCTTTTCATTTCTTGATCTATAAAAATAATAGAAATTATAAATAAAATAAAAAAGAATAATAGATTATCAAAAATATATTATGTATGTGAATGAACATTATCCAATTAAATCACAAGTTATAAAATTAAACATAAATCATACTATTAACTAATTTAAATCACAACTCGGATTTATTCATCTTAATAATTTTTTCATCTAAAACCAATAACAATGTAATGAAATAAATAAAATATATTATTTTTAAATATATAAAATATGCAATAATTTAACTCAATCATGCACACTTTCGACCTAAATAAAAAACTCTATTTTTTTTTCTTTTATTGTGGATCCTACTTTTATTTAAATGATTGCACTAAACTTGCATTCATGGACATAATAGGCAGATGAAGAACTTATCTCGCTTCTTTCTAAATGTTAGCTCTAATGTCTTTGCCATTGAAATGTAGTCAATTCATTGCTCACATTTTTAATTACTTCTACTATCTTCTTGTTTTTTTTTTCCTTTTTAAAGGTACGTTTGGACTTAAAATATTTCAAAATTTTGTGAATAGTAGTGAAAGTGTTTGAGTAAAAATGTTTTATTGGGTCTTAGGAAATGAGAGAGAAAAAATTAAATAAAAATAAATTTTGTATTGGAGTTTGTGAAATTGAAAAACCAATATTAAAAAATTATTTGAATGTAATTTTTTAATATTATTTTTATTTTGAAGTTAGTAAAAATTTTGTTAATTTTTGTGTTTTGTTTTGAAGCTTGTAAAAGTTGCATTATTTCTCTGTTTTGTTTTGAAGTTGATAAAAGTTTATGATATGAAATGAATACACACTAGTACTTTGATTTCCCCAACTTATAATTAATTTCCAAACTTTGTGTTGACGTGTTATTTTTCAGATGGTCATAACGATCGAGGTCTGAGTAGATCATCTAAGGAGTGGTCGCAAAAGCACAAGTACTACAAGTTTTTGGACAAGCCTATACGCACAAAAAAGAATCTTATAGAGGATCGTTACAAGTTCTAGCTACACTATAACAAATTAACCTTTTTTACACAGTAGTTTTGTCACAATTAGTCCATATTTTTGTTGAAAATAATTTTTTCCCACCACTTCAAGTTGTAACTAACTCTCTGAAAATCTGTGGCAACATATAGTATTCAAACCCGTGAGCAAAATGTACGTTGGAAATACTCTTCCTGCAATTTTTGTCCTAAAAAAAAGTGTAAAATTTCATTGCAAAAAGTGTGCCAACCATGGTTAACAGGGGTCGAAAAAAGTAAATTTTTTTTTTCCAGTGATTTTTTTGTCAGTGGAAAATTTAAACCATAACGTTAAGAGTCTTGTTCGGAAATGCATTTTTGCAGCGATTTTAATAACCACAACTACTAATCTACCACGATGAAAATTGTCGCAAACGTATATTTGCAACAAAAAATAGTCTTTTATGAAAAACAAAATACTAGCAAAACAATATCACTGTAACACCCAGACCCAATCAAGCTCAATATTTTTTATTTATTTACTTTTAGTTCATTTTATTTTTTTTTATTTTCTTCACACGTTAATTTTTTTTATCCCACACGTTTATTTATTTATTTATTTTCTTTCCATCTATATTTCTTTTTCACCCGTAAGTCTTCCTTTCGTCGACTCCATGCACACGCACAACACAACCTTTCATCCGCACACACGTCTCCCTTGTCTCTCAAGGGTTTCAACTCACATATATTTATAGATGCATATGTTATTCCATGCTATTAAAACTACCCAAACACTAGCCGCCGCACCACCTTAGAATCGCAAGCCCAATCCCCTTGGTCTCATGCACTCCCATACCGAGAGTCACCCCACATAAACCAGCCCTCTGTCGTCCATACTGCCACCACCAGTACACCCCCTAGTAAGCCTCTGATCAACCAACCCATCTCCACTGTGTACCAATCAAAATTCACGCTGCCCTCCATACAAAAATCGACGCAACCGTACATTCATTGCATCTCCACGAATCGCAACTCCACCTCGCCGTGCGTCACTTCCACTTGACCATCACTGGTAGTCCAGCTCCTCCGCCGTATACCGTTGCAACACCACCAGAGTGCCGAGAACAACCATTTACGAAGTGATCCGAAACTCCTTTGTTTTGGGTCTGAAAAATAGAGTAGTCCTTGCTCAAGCCGTTCCACTGAGCTCCTCCGCCAGCAACTCCCTCTCCTTGCACCCCTCGGTTTTTCAGCCACGTTACACGACAGAAACCATTGCACGTAGCTCCCGACCAGTCGCACGCCTTCTTGCTGTCCCTCGGTGAGCTCTCTCCCCTTCCACATGCCATACTCTTGCATCGTGTTTCCCTCTCTCACCTATCTCTCTCTCTCTCTCAGAGCCTCACCACTGTGACCTTCTTCGCCGCATCGCACGCAGCTCCTCCCTTCGCGGTGAGTACCTCGCGCCCCTGTCCTTGCTGATGGTTGCACCGAGACTGAATGAATGCGTTTCCTTTATAGTCTACGTAAACTTAGATTTTTGCATAGCATTTGAATATGGAATTACAGTTTTACCCTTATTATTGAATGGGTTCAAGTTGAAATTTTTGGTTATATCAAGTATGTTTTTACGTGGTTTATGCAGGTGGTATAAGAAGTTTTTGCAGAAAATAAATAGGATTTCCAAATTGTACTAATGGTAGTATATTATTTTTACAGTAAGTGTGAAATTTTATTTTAACATTTTTAATTATGATTAATGAAAATCACTTAAGTATTTTCACATGTTATTAAGTAAAGATTTATTTTAAGAGTAAACAATATTGGAGTAATATTGTTTTTACACTTTAGATATTATTTAGTCTATTTAAAAAATAGTTATGGTTTATTTTAAAAATATTTTGGGATAATTATATTATCCAGTATGAAACTTTATAGTTGATTTTCAATAATAAATAGGTTTGACTTTTAAATATTTTTGTCAAAGTTATTAAATCAACAGTGATGATTTTAGAAAGTGATGATTTGGAATTTTAGGTTTTGAGGAATTTAATAGGTTATTTTAGAAGTGTATGATTGAATATCGAAATATGAGATTAATTGAAAATTTACGATAATTATGTGATTATTTTATAGGTGACAATTAATTATTGTTCGACATTTTCGAGGAAAATTCTGAAAAAGATAAAAAGTCAAGGTAAGTGGTGTTCCTATGCTAGACTTTGCATTAAAATAAAATGAGCTGAGGATTATTTTTGGAAAATATACATATTTGGTTATGAAAATAAATTTGAACTACCTTAGTTATTTGTTTTGCATTATTCATGAGATTCTGTTTAAGAAGAAAATATTTTCTATCATGATTGGTGTAGGCATAAATTATGTTGTGATATGATTTTGTTCAGTTCAGAAGATATTCTGTACTCGGATATGATCTGATGTAATTTCTAAAAGCCTTTGGCATAACATTCTATTTCTGTTTCTGTTCCGTTCTGACCTTACCATGGGTGTAAAACTATGGCCTCTGTTCGGGTTGGTACCAACTTTTTTGTTTCTAGTGCACCCACTTTGGAAACAAAGTGGTTTTCTGCGTGGTCTTTCCTATGTGCACACATGGGGCTCCGAGAATTTTTAAGGGGAAGATTCACATTTTGTTTCTGCTCAATTAGCTACCGGGGTTTGCACAACCCTACCACGGGGGTTAAACATAGTATTTGTTCTGATATGATAAGATAAGATGTGATATTTCAGTTTATGTTATGCCAAAGGGATTTTGATTATGAATATTTTCGAACTTTCGCTCTAATATTTTTAATAACATGTTCTTACGCTGCATTTTGAAAACATTATTTTGATTCTGCATTCTGAAAGAAAATATTTTTGTTCTGCATTCTGAACTGTGTAAATGCTCATGTTTACACACTAGTATATGTCCTCTGCTTACTGAGTTGTTGATAACTCACCCCTTATCTCCAATTATTTTTCAGATAATTTTGATAGTTCAGTTGGGGATCAAGAGTAGGAAGTTTTAGCAAGGTGTGATGTTTGTAATGGAATAAGTGCCCGATGGTACAAGTGCTTACTTGAGAGTCGTAGTTAGAAAACTGTTTTATTTTTTGTTATTATGATTTGATGAGTTAAGCACATTTTCAAGTTTTGGAGGGTTTTAATTTATGTTATTGAAAATTTCAGGGTTGTTCCCATGAAGGAACATAGATTTTCGAGTTGATTAAATGGATTAACATTTTATGGAGTTTTCTGGATCTTATAGTTGTGTTATTGATGTTTGATGTTAAGGGTACGTTTGGGTGTTGAAATGTGTTGAGAAGTGTTGAGAATATTTGTGAATAGTTATGAGTAGAGATTGGAGTGAGTTTGTGGGTCCCATTGAGAGTATTTTGAGTTGTTTGGATGTGTGAAGTATGTTGAGTTGTTGACTTTTGAGTAGGTAGTTGAAAAATGTGTGGGTCCCATAAATATTATAGTGATTTTATTTTTAGTAATAAATATTATAATGATTTTATTATAGTGATTTTTTAATATTAATAAATATTGAAGTGATTTTATTTTACTTTTATATATAATAATGATAAATAATATAATGATTTTATTTTTAATTTATATATAATTGTGATAAATATTATAATGATTTTATTTATATATATATAGTTATAAATATTATAGTAATGTTATTTTTTATTTATATATTATAGTGATTTTATTTTTAATTTATATATAATAGTGATAAATATTATAGAAGTTTATTTTTTTATTTATATATAATAGTGATTTTATTTTTTATTTATATATTTTAGTGATTTTATTTTTTATTTATATATTATAGTGATTTTATTTTTTATTTATATATTATAATGATTTTATTTTTTATTTATATTTAATAGTGATAAATATTCTAGTGATTTTATTTTTTATTTATATATTATAGTGATTTTATTTTTTATTTATATATAATTGGTTTAAATATTTTTTATTTATATATTATAATGAGTTTTTTATATTTAATAGTGATAAATATTATAGTGATTTTATTTTTTATTTATATATTATAGTGATTTTATTATTTATTTATATATTATAGTGATTTTATTATTTATTTATATATTATAATGATTTTATTTATTTTATTTATATTTAATAGTGATAAATATTATAGTGATTTTATTTTTTATTTATATATTATAGTGATTTTATTTTTTATTTATATTAT
Source organism: Juglans regia (assembly GCF_001411555.2). Lineage (NCBI taxonomy): Eukaryota > Viridiplantae > Streptophyta > Magnoliopsida > Fagales > Juglandaceae > Juglans > Juglans regia. The sequence goes on from NC_049907.1 coordinate 24,088,756, forward strand.
AGCGATTTTATTTTTTATTTATATATAATAGTTATAAATATTTTTTATTTATATATTATAGTGATTTTATTTTTTATTTATATATAATAGTGATAAATATTTTTTATTTATATATTATAGTGATTTTTATTTTTTATTTATATATTGTAGTGATTTTATTTTTTATTTATATATTGTAGTGATTTTATTTTTTATTTATATATTATAGTGATTTTATTTTTTATTTATATATTATAGTGATTTTATTTTTTATTTATATATAATAGTGATAAATATTTTTTATTTATATATTATAGTGATGTTTTATTATTTATATATTATAATGATTTTTTTATTTATATTTAATAGTGATAAATATTATAGTGATTTTATTTTTTATTTATATATAATAGTGATAAATATTTTTTATTTATATATTATAGTGATTTTATTTTTTATTAATATATTATAGTGATTTTATTTTTTATTTATATATTATATTGATTTTTTATTATTTATATATTATAATGATTTTTTTATTTATATTTAATAGTGATAAATATTATAGTGATTTTATTTTTTATTTATATATAATAGTGATAAGTATTATAGAATGATTGTGAATAGTTATGAGTAGAGATTAAAGTGGGTTTGTGGATCCTATTGAGAGTATTTTAAGTTGTTTGGCATGTGAAGTATTTTCAAAGTACGAGAATACTTGAAAATGTTGAGGAATGTTTGGTACCCAAACATAGCCTAAGTGTTAAGAGCGAACTCTTCGGACCTCTGGGAACGGGGCGTTACAATCACAACCTTATACCTAAAACACAAAAAATGTGAACAATATATTATCAATACACTATGGTCATAGATTACTAAGAAATACTAGTAAAACAATATCACAACCTTATACCCTTACCTAAAACACATTAAGAATGTGAACAATATATTACAAATACACTAAGCTCGTAGATTAATAAACAATTAAAAATAGTACAATAACTGAAATAGACCCTACAAATCTCAGCCAACATCTCTTTTAACAAGCAGCTGGAGATTCAGATTGAGAAGATATTGGAATACAAACAACAATTTCTAGGTAATTTGAAAAGAAATGGGAAAAAATAAATAAGCACAAGTACTAAACCTTGGAAAAATGCCCTGAATGAGTAAAAGAGCAAAAGGAAAAACTTCTAAGTAAACAAATCAAATGCACTTGAGTAGAGCTGAAAGCAAAAGAATCCCAAAGAAGCAGTAAGTACAACACTAGTTTTCGTTAGCCTGAAAAGCTAGCCTAACACACACACACACACACACACACACAATTCACCTAATAGTTTTCTACCAGAAGACACACAAACCACATCCAATAAAGTTAAGATATTAGCGTTAGAATTAATCATCCTTAAACCTTATTGAAGCAAAAAATAAAAATAAAAATAAAAAAGAAGTCATATTTGAATGCAACAGACTATCCAATACCTTGGCATTCTCTCCAAATTCTTCTTGAAAAATTTGATCGAACTTGGGCCGCAAACATCATCGATCATTAGAACATCAATGTTTACCCAAACATTGGCTGCTAGGGACTGAACATTGAGAGAGGCACAAGAAGCCACTGATATGATCCAAAGTAGCTGAGTAGAAAAATAAGAATAATAAACAAATAATAATGAAAGAATAGAAAAGCCATCACACTGTATAAAAAAACATGTGCGCACATAAACATGAAGAGAGAGGGAGCTCCGTGGCAAAGAATAGATGCTCTGAAGAGTAATTAGCACAACGGTTAAAATTAAACTACCAAGTTCTATTGATCTTCAATGGGAAATAACTGCATTAGAAGATGACATACCCACCTCGTACTTTAGTTGTGCTCTTGACTGAAGATCTATTTCAAAGAATGTAAAAGGTTTGAACTTATATTAGTGTGATTAGAATTCTTGTTAACAGATAATTTCTTTAACAAGTTGAGTAACACCTATCAAGTTTCAATCTTAGGCCATAATTAATTTTATACCAATTTTAAGTGTCTCTCCCATTACAAGAAACTGATAATCTCTAAAAAAAGTGAAAAATAAATAAATTGATAAGAAGCCATTCCATGTTAGGAAAATACACTTATTCCATTCCCTTCTTGTCAAATAATATATCAGTTCTTGTAGTGGAAAAACAAAGTAGCCCTGACTAAATTTAAAAGTAGCTAGCTGTACTCAAACTAAAATCAATATGCAAATCATGAATTATGAACTAGAAAAGCTTAAATGTGCATGTAGAAGATAAAGTCATATATGAACATTGTGAGCATAAAAGTAAAACTAGAAAAGCTTACAAGTGCATTTTACCAAATTGATTAAGCATACATACGTGGGGATCTCTAGGTCAACAAATTAGTGATAACAAAAAATTAAAAAAAAAACACTACTCCGAACACAAATTTGATTAACGAAGTACCTTGATTACTCGCTTGGCAGACCTTGATCCCTCTCATTTTCCCACTTTGATTGCTAGCTATAGACTGTAGTAGCCCTTACACAAAAAAAAAAAAAAAAACTAGACCATTTTAATTAAAAACTTAACCACAATAGATGTAAAACATCAAAACTAGCTTTAATTTGATGTCCAATTGACATTGACCGTTCAACATCAAAGGTAAGAGAATAAAATATGGACTAATATATGAGGCATGAACATGCACAAATTAGCAATATCTAAAACCAAACAAGAGGAAAAACAATAGGCTAGCAACTATTAAAACCAAAGATTAAAATTTTCCTAGAATCTCTAGTTTTTGGGTAGGGTTCAATCTTAAAAATATGAAGGCAAGTTAATCAGTGTGAAGCAATATAAAAAAATGTCTGAATCTACTGTTGTATATTACGACATAATAACAATTAGGGGTTAGACTTAATTTGTACAAATATCATCTTCATATCTATTTTTTTATAACGTCTTCATATCTATTTTTCTTTGTCCAGATTTTTTCCTTTACAAAGCACAGTGTGCCATCTAGAACTTGAGATCAAACATCAATAGAATCAATAAGCAGGGTAAAGTATACAACAAAAGAAGTTTTTAAACAGGAATAGATCCTAAAATTACAAAGCAGCTTTTAGAAGGATAAAATCACAATAAGCAATTATGTAGAAGAAGTGCATTATATGGGAAAAAGCCAATCTTGCTTGACACAATTAATCTTGCTTATCGTAAATGCACTTCGTAGGACAAAGCAAATAGCACTTATATTTTCATAAGTACTAAGATCCTATTAGAAAGCCCAAGAACATAACCCAAGTAGATTGGACTCATTGAAGATAAATGATTGGGAAAAGCAACCATATAAAATTACCCGAGCGACAACTTTAATCACTAGGATTTTTTCCCATCCCATTCTAGATTATCAGAGCACAAGCCATCATTACAACAAAAACTAGCACAATAAGAAGGCAAATAGGAAGTGAGTTAATGACATATTCAACTAAAATTAGTCTTTCCAATGGCATTACAAGAAAAATGAATATTTGCGGCTAAATTTATTTACAACGATGAAAATTTAGTTGCAAAAAGTGTTTTTTATTGTAACGGCATTATCTTTCTAGCGATAGAGAAAGATCGCCACAAATTCACCTTTATGTTGTTGCAAAAAGACCGCTGTGAAAGGGACATAAATCACTAATTTTGCGGTGAGAATAGTGTCACCGCAACGTATTGCGGCGATTGTTATCCTTTTACGGCGATACTTGATAGCCACGAAAACAGTTTCATGCAAAGAAAACTTTTGCGGCGAGTATTGTCGCCACAAAAGGTCGCTATTTCAAAATTTGACTTGTATTTCTTCTACCCTATCCTGGCATTCTATCTTTCATTCTTGTACTCTCCCTCTCTCCCTCACGATGTGCCCAATGCTGCCCGTTCCCACGGCTGCACCGTCGCCACCTCCCGTAGCCAGTGAGTCTCTCTCTCTCTCTCTTCGTTTGCCTCTCTCTTTCTCTCCAGTGAGTCTCCCTCTTGAAACCTAACTCCTATCTCTTTTCTCTCACTCTCCTCTTCTTTCTTTCTTCCCCAATAAGATACTCTCCATTTTTTTTGAATTTTCTGCTGCCCTTTACCATTGCCACGCGCTTGCCTTGCCATCGTCACTGATGGACGCCGGTAAGTCTCTCAAGCCTCCGTCTCCCTCTCTCTCACTCTATGTCTCTGCTATTCTTTCTTATTTCCTAAAAAAACCAAACCATTGCATCTCAACCAACGACATTGGGGTTTCTATTTTCTATTTCTCTCGACGTGTTTGTAATACCCTGTATTTCTTAGTGTATTTTTTTAGTGAAGGATTATTTTAATTAATTTAAATCTTGTTTTTTTCTTGTTTTAAAATTTATCGGATTCTTCGTTGGATTTATTTTATAATTCTTAAGTTGTGAAATTTACTTTGATGTGCTTTCTTGATATTAATTAGTGTTTACTTTTAAGTTACTCATTGCTTTAATGAATAATTTTATTGTTGAACTTTAATTATTATTAATTTATTTTTATTTTCTTTTTCCCCCCCATGCACGTCTTTCTTTTTCCTCCAGATCCAGAACTTCTCAGAATTAGTAGATAATGCCACAATAGTCGAGCGAGGCCTTAAGAGAAGTGTTGAATTTTAGGAGCAGAGGAAGGGGTTGATGCTATTGGGGTTTCCCTCGAGCGAGAATCAAGGACCATGGAAGAGGATGAAGTTAGTGAACAACCCAGGCCAGAGACAGGTGCTGGACAATCAACGGAATAACTCCTGCAAGTCATGCAAGATAGTACACTTTGGGGATTGCAGAAGGAGAACTGGACGGTGTTTTCGATGTGGGAAGCATAGCCACCTCGTTAGAGACTGTCCAAAGCAACCAGATGGGAGCATGAACCCCAACCCGCCTCAGAGGACTGATTTCACGGCACGAGGCAGGAATCAACACAACGCATTGTAGGCTTGAATTCAACTCAATACAGCGTGCACAACGGAAGTGTGATTAACCCATTGGAAGTAGCTGCAGTTAGCTAAGCAGATTTCGAGGACAAAATGTTTTTAAGGGGGGGAGGATGTAATACCCCGTATTTTTTAGTGTATTTCTTTTTTAGTGAAGGATTATTTTAATTAATTTAAATATTGTTTTTTTCTTGTTTTAAAATTTATCGGATTCGTCGTTGGATTTATTTTATAATTCTTAAGTTGTGAAATTTACTTTGATGTGCTTTCTTGAAATTAATTAGTGTTTACTTTTAAATTACTCTTTGCTTTAATGAATAATTTTATTGTTGAACTTTAATTATTATTAATTTATTTTTATTTTTTCCCCCGCCACGCACATCACTACCCATGCACGTCTTTCTCTTTTCAATCTTTAGGGTTTTTTTTTTATCACCCCTACAAATATACACTTTCATCTTAGAACTTCGAAAACTACCCTGTGCCGTCCCTGCCACCAGCTCAAGAACCACCCAGCCCCTCCTAGTTCGACGCCGACCTCCATCTCCATGTAAAACTGATGCCCATTCCCTCCATAGTTAACGACCATCATCAAGGCTCAAAGCCTCACCGTGCGCCACCACCTCCTTCATGGCCTCAGCTGCTGCCACCAGCGTCCACCCAATCAACAACAAACCGAACACACCTCCTCTTTTCCACAACCCAGCCGTGGAGAGTGCTCCCTTACAGAAACCGTGAACCACCCCCACTGTCAAAGCTCCTTCACAACCAACTCACAACCGCTGGCTAGTCATCAGATCCAGCCTTGTAACCACTGTGCAAGGAAGCCACCAAGTCACCAGCAGTCACACGGTGAACCTTTGTTTTTCACCACTAAAAACAGAGCATTTCACATACTACAACTCCTCCACGCCGGTTGCCTCAGCCTCGAGCAACATCACTGCCCAGCCATCGAGCTCACCATTGTCCACCTTCGTCTAGCCTTTTTGTCTGCCGTGTGCTGCCTCAGGCTCATGGTGAGCTTCACTCTATCTCTCTCGCGCCGAGCTCTCTCTCTTTTCTACGTAAGGTTCCTCTCTCTCTCTCTCTCTCTCTCTCTCATTAGCTGGTCTCTCTCTCCAACCAGTGTGCTGCCGCCGCCCCCACCTTTGTAAGCAACCGCCTAGCTCGCCGCCTTCGTGTCCTCCATCGCTCGGTGAGTATGACTCCATACGAGTTTAAACTGTGATATAATAACCTGTCATTTTCCAAAAAGGGTCCTTATGTGTTTTGTTTAAGCCCTAAAATACCCTTATATCAGACTGATTATAGGTTTATCATGTTTTGGTTTATATATATTTGTAGGTTTTGTTTTAAAATACGAGTTTTTATAAAGGAAATAGAGAAAGATTTGAGAAATTATTAGTGATAATATATAAATTTTAAGAAGTACATAGTAAGTGCAAAATTTTATTAAGAGATCTTTTAAGAGATACTAATTAGTCTATTTTTATTAAATGAAATTTTTACTTCCTAACTTTTAATTAGTTTTGTTATAATTATGTTAAGAGAATTTTTTAAACTAGAGATGTATTTTTGTGGCATAGTTGTATTTAGTATAATATTTTTATGAAATTTAGAAATGATTAGAGTATAATAGTGAGAGGAATTAAGTGGATATTGATGGTTTTAGAAAATGATGATATTTTAGGAATTATGAGAATTTTAGGTTTAGTGGATTTAAAATAGGTTCTTTTAGTATTTTAGGTTTAAATATCGAAATAAATGGTTGATTGAAAATTTACGGGAGTTACATGAATTTTTATAGGTGACGAGTGACACTTGTTCAGTACTATTGTGGAGAATTTCTGAATAAGCTAAGAAGTCCAGGTAAGCGGGGTTCCTATGCTAGACTTTACATTAAAATAATGAGCTGAGGTGATTTTTGGAAAATATACATATTTGATTATGAAAAGAAATTTGAACTACCTCAGTTATTTGTTCTGCATTACTCATGATATTCTGTTTAAGAAAAAATTATTTTCTGTCATGACTGGTGTAGACATGAGCTTATTTTTAACATTCTATTTCTGAACTTTGAAAAAGAGAGCGAATATAAAATTTTGTGTATAAGTTATGTTTTTGTGATCTGATTCTATTCAATACTCTGTGTTGATAAGATGTGGCACTTGAAAAACCTTTGGCATGACTTTTTATTTCTGTTTTGACTTTGATTCTGATTCTGATATGGTGATTCTGATTCTGTTTTGCTCTGATATGTGGCCCTGTCACGGGATATAATAGTGACCTCTGGCCCTGTCACGGGATAGAATAGTGACCTCTGGCCCTGTCACGGGTTACAATAGTGACCTCTGGCCCTGTCACGGGATATAATAGTGACCTCTGGCCCGCCACGGGATATAGTAGTGGTTTTCTGTTCTGAGTGCAATAGCTTTGGTAACATGATGATTTATGTTATGTTTGGCTTTCCGCATGATGCACAACCCTGCCACGGGGGTTAAACATGGTATTTGTTCTGATATGATGCTCTGATATGATATGATAAGACGAAAATGTTCAGTCATGTTGTACCAAAGGAGTCTTTGAATATGAAAAGTTGGTTTCTGAATATAAAAAGTTTGAAAAGTCGCTTTGATTTTCTCATAATATGTATTTTTGAGATTTGCATATTGATACTGAAATATTTTGTTTCTGCATTCTGAACTCTGTGAAAATGCTCATGTTTACACACTAGTATATGTCCTCTGCTTACTGAGTTATTGATAACTCACCCCTTATCTCCATATATTTTTCAGATATTTTTGAATAGTCTAGCTAAGGATTAGGATTATGGAGCATTGGTGAGATGATTATTTAAGCATAGTGGATTACGCATAGAAGATTTCTAAGAAGTGGCAGATTTTATTAAGAGATTTTGTAGTATTCTGATGACGTTATATTTTGGAGTCTATAAATATATTGATGAATTGTGAGTTTTAAGTTATAGGGAGTAACTCTTCGATCTCTGCTGAACCGGGGCGTTACAGTATTTATTTTGGCTTTATGCTTCTTCTTCTGCTGTGTTTTGGTTAATGGCTTTTTGTTGTTTCACTTATTTCTAGCTTGGAAGTTGGTTAAGGTTGTCGATGTTGATGTCAGAGAGCCCACTGCACTGCCATATTTCCGCTCCGCTATCGAGGCCACTTCAACTATCCCTTAAAAATTTTTGTGGCATAGTTGTTTCACTTATGTCTACGAATCTACTGTCACAATCCCTCCTGGCAATGTTTGGTCTGCATCTCTTTAGTTGCTATAAAATGCGTAGTGAACCTTCCAAGCTCCATAAACTTTTGAGCGTACTGTTCCACTGTCATATCTCTTTGCACAAGATTGGCAAACACACTAGCCTTATGTCGCTTCATGTAGAGTTTGGAAAGAAGTGATTGTCAAACTCCCACTTAAAACGCTGCCAGGACACTGCCATAATAGTTCCAAGTTCCCTCTCAAGGAGTTCCTGCTTAGTCTCCCACCATATCGGTGCTTCTCCTTGGAATAGGTAGCCCACAAACAGCACCTTCTAGTTTTCTGTGCACCCGTAAATCTTGTAGGTCCATTCAAGATCCCAGATCCATCTTCCTACACTGAGTGGATCTCCATTACTAGAGAATCCATGGATCCTATAGGCCAAAAAATGTTCATAAGTACACCCTCGCTACTCATCCCAGGGTTAGTGATGAAAATTCCGTGGGAGGAATTCTGTCATGAGATTCAACACCCTCGTCGTGGCGTAATTTCCATCACCCCATGTTTAATCGTCCTCGGGAGCTTGACCAAAAGAGTCATCATGCTGAAACCTGGGTTGCACCATTTCTGCCTGTCAAAATGCAACCCATTACTCCATTTGTTAACTCAAAAGGATTCTAGATAATTAAAGCCTAAATTTCTGGTACTGCACCTACGTGACTTGTGGTTTTATCCAGAGTCGAACTGCTTTGATACCACCATTGATGCCCTCGACCCCCACATGTGATTTGGAGGGAGTTGCGATGCTGAGGTGTTGGCTGAACTGATCACACGCCCCAAGTGCAACGTGATAACAAGTGTGTGTAAGCATAACTTAAAAGTGTACAGTTATAAACGCAGTGGAGAAGTAAAAAGGCAGTCTAAACTGCTAATAGTAGCAGAAGTTCAAATTACAAGCTCCACAAAATAAACGAGCAATTAATATAGTCATCCAACCAGATAAGAAGTAAAGGCTAACTCAGGTCCTTTCACTCCACAGGTGGGGTTGGTCCTCCATACTCATGATCGTCCTCTACATCAAAGTCACGGGTTCGCACATCGGAACCGTATCTCAGGACACCACAATGAGATATCACAGTCTCAACATGTAAATTCGATAGAATGACACCCAAAAATACAAACACAAAATGAGTGGACATATCACAGCGTATGCAAACACAAACAATAGTTGTACCAAAATTGCACTAAGCCAAAATCCTTCTTAACAATTCCCAGAAAATTCCATGCATGCCATAAATACATATTCCCATCTATTTAGTCACTGTATGCACCACGGTCTTCCCTAGGGACCATCCGCACACCCTTACTCCCCTCGTCATCCCATGGGTAAAGATCGTGCTCGTTAATTTGTAACAAGAGATGCCCAAATTGTGCTCGGCTAATACATGATGATGCATCCTCTAGCCTCTGCCAGTCGAGAGGCCACAGAGCTGGCACGAGAGCGTTACTGTCTAATTCGAGCCCATTGTTGCCCGGCAACAACCCAGGGGACGTTAATCAGTTTTACACACTCCCAAGTGATCAGAGGAGCTCTATCAAGATAATACCCCATCTCGACATGAGATCGTGATACGCACACACCCACAAAATATGCTTTTAATCTTTTGACACCAAAACATAGTTTTTCCGGTTTGACAGTACAACCATAACAAAAGCACAAGTAATAAACTCATGAAAAGTAATAACAATAAAGATGCAAAGGCATGATAGGCAGTTATTGGATGACATGGCAATATGTACAACAAACAATGATAGGGCAACATAGAGCTTCATATATTCACAAATCACAACTACACGCGATTCCCAAAACTTCACCACACCCTCAACCAACAATTCCAAGACCACTACAATATTATGTCCCAACGCTCCATAGGTCCTTGACCACTTAACCAATCACAACTAGACTGCAACAAACATAGTTAAACAATTTATTCTGCATTAGTATTTTAAGGGTCAGCCTAGGGTTTTACTCACCACGCAGAGGAGATTTTTGGATGATCGCGGCATGTTGAGTCCTAAGCTGCCAATTGTGGTGGTTCCTCTTAGATTGAGAGAAAACAATGCGTGTGTTCATGCATGTGTCCCTGCACAGACAGACAGAGTTGGTAAGATTATTTGAACATGACAAAAAATTTAAAGTACTAGGCAAGAGGCAAAAGAGCTTACTGTGGTGGTGTCTGGAGCGGTGGCGGTAGTGGTAGCGTACGATGATAGAGACGGATCTGGGCAAGGTTTCAAGCTGACAACTAGATCCTTTTAAGGGGATGGTAGATCTGACATGGTGGAGGATGAAAGAGGGAATTCTTAGAGGTGGAGGGAAGCGGCTGGTGGCGGAGCAGATCTCAAAAAGGAATTTTGGACTAGGGTTGGGGTGGATTTGAAGGGGAATAAAGCCTAGCAGAGGGGAAAGGGTAGGACAACCATTGTAATGCTGCTAGAAGGGGGGCCCGCAATGGTGCATGACTGCGCTAGGATAAAAAAGTTTCCCTAAACCTATGGGAAGGCAAAACAGAGGGAGAGGAAGAAGGTGGGACGAGATTTGAGAGAGGGTGATGTGGTGCCCTCGACCCCAACACGAGATTTGGTAGGAGTCACGACACTGGGGTGATGTCCCCTCAGGTCATTCACCCCACCGCCAAGTGCAAGTGTGTGCAGACATGCAATATGTGTACAATTTATAAACGATATGAAAAAATAATAATAAGGTTGTCTATAACTGAGTACTAGAAAAGTTAAAATACAACCCAATAAGAAATCTTCCATATGGTTATTATAGTCATCTAGTTGGTTAAAAATAAAATAAAAGTCCATCAACCACTATTGAAATAAACTCCAAGTCATCAATCCTCAGATGGGGTCAATCCCTCATATTCCAACTATAGGTGGGAACACCACAATGAGATCTCGCAATCTCAGCAAATCCACATATTAACAACAAGGAATTTCAAACATGGTAACATACCTAACAAACATGCACAACAACCATGAAAGATTATCTCAAAATACCCCTTTTTGTAACCTTTACCAAAATTGTTTCAATTATAGCCACTCACAACAAAAATCACATTTGTACATAGTTGACATTCATTTATTACGGTGTGCACCATGGTCTCCCCTTGGGACCATCTGCACACTCTGGCTCCCTTCATCACACCACGGGTAATGACTGTGAGTGTGACTTCGTAACGAGCAATGCCCAACTCTACTTTTGGCGCATACGTAATTAGACATCCTTTGGTCATCGCTAGCTGAGGCCCACAGAGTCGTACCAAGAGCATTACCATCTTGGTCAAGCATACTGTTGTCTGGCGACAAGCTACGGGACATCACTCAGGTTTACACTCTCCCGAGTGACTAGAGGAGCTCCACCGAGATAATACCCCATCTTGACTTGGGGTTGTGATATGTTGTAGGAAGAAGTTATGGCTTAATGGTTATGTGGAAACGTGATATAAACTTGGAATTGGTCAATTTCACCCAGAGGCATATCTATCAATCTAATAGTAAGACCAAATGACAATAAACCATGTTGGTTGCTGACTTGTTTCTATGGGCATCCAGATTTGAGTAAGAGAAGGGATGTTTGGCAACTGTTAAAAGCCTTTAATCCAAGGAATATGGGGTGGTGCATCATAGGTGATTTTAATGAGGTACTGTCTCATGATGAGAAAGCAGGTTCGTTTTGAATCTTAGATCAATATGTTTAGAGAGGTTCTTCAAGAAGGGGGTCTATACGATTTGGGGTGGAGTGGATGCAAGTTCACATGGAGTAATAGGCATGAGGATTCCTCATTTATTAAAGTTTTTTTTTTTTTTGTTTTTTTTAGCCGGTAGCCACTTGCGACGTGACGCCTACCCAAGTTTATTAGAAAACCCTCACTTCTAGCAGATGAATACAGTGGTAACAAAACAGATATATGTAACAAACTAACCCAACATGGACCACCCAAAAAAAAACAAACAAACTCTCACACCTGCACACTAAACAATCCTATTTACGGAAGGATGGAAGACCCCTCTATCCAAACGAATAATCCCTTTAAGAAAAAAAGGTAACGCATGCCCCCTTCATAAATCACACTCTTGCCCATTTCCCCCTCTCTAGCAAGAAAATCAGCCGCACTATTACCTTCCCGAAATAGATGTATCACCATGAAGTTCACCTCTTCTAATTCCTCCCAAACATCCTCCCAAAAATCCCAAAGATACCAAGGAGAACATGAGCCTTTTCGCAGCCAGTCCACAACAATGCGTGAATCACTTTCAATAACCACATTCAAAAATCGAAACTGTTTGCACAACTGAATTCCTTCTAATATAGCTTTTAATTCTGCACTATTATTCGTTCCTTGCCCAAAATGACTGGAAAATGCTGCTTTTACCTCGCCACTGTAGTCTCGAATGACACCACCACCGCCTGAATTTTCGGGATTACCTCGGCAGCTACTATCACAATTCAATTTAACCCAACTGGAAGGAGGCTTAATCCATGAAACCAGCCTACCTGGTCTCGCATGAGAAATACGATTCGGCAATTGTAGTTCCCTCACAATCTCCAAATCTGGCTGCTTGAGCTTCCGTAAGGTGTTGGAGTGTTCTACCACAGCACTCACCTAGTATCTAACTTGCCTCCAAGCCTAAACCGCACTCCAATTCACACCCTCCATTCTTGCTTTGCACCTTCTTTTCCATATGCACCATGTAATCACACACGGTATCACCCCAAATAGCAGGCCTTTAATAGATGACTTCCTGGCGTAAAAAAACCAACTAGACATTTTGGTTTTCCAAGAGGCAACTTGGTGAAATGGGATCCCCAGCAGAGCTCTAGCTCGACGCCAAACAACCGCAACAACTTCACATGTAGATAAAATATGATATAAATCCTCACGACACCTCTACACACAGCAGTCACAAGTCGAAGCCAACTTTATTCCTTTAGTTTGCACTTTGTCATCCACAGCCAAACATCGAAACCATACTTTCCATAAACAAATGGAGATTCTTTTAGGCAGCAAAGGTGCCACAGCCAATGATGCCAAACCAGGTTTTCTCCTCTACTACGCACTACCTCCCAAGCTGATTTCATTGAGAACTTCCCATCAGGAGCTGGCTTCCAAATGCCAGTATCCACACCTATTTTACCAACCTGGACATTTTGCACAATTTCTACTATTTTTTCAGCTCCAACCAACTCCATTAAAACCTTTGAATTCCAAGAATTCTGCTGCTAGCAGTCACAGATGCAGAGCTTCATATTAGATATCACCTCTATGCTTATCGACAATGGGCCCGAAGCTAGCCACCTGTCAAACCAAAAAGGGGAATTCCCACCTCGCACCAATATTTTCATATTATCCATAACTTTCGGCATAGTAACGAGCATAGCTCTCTAGAACCTTGAATCAGCTGGCCTCTCCATCCGGGCAAGAACATGGTTGTTCCTACCATATTTGGCCCTAAAAAAATCCGCCAATAAATTATTAGAGGTGAGTAACCTGAACGCAAGTTTCATATGTAGCGATTTCTGAACTTCCTTGAGGTCTCTTACACCCAAACCCCATTCCAAAGTTGGTTCACACATTTTCCCCCAGGAACACCAATGACACTTATTTTTCCATTCCATCTCTCCCCACCAAAAATTGGCTAAAAGATAATTAATACGATTGAAAATGCCCAACGGAATATTCAGAACCGACATCAAGTAAATGGGCAAACCAGATAGGACATGCCTTAGTAGCACCAACCGTCCACCCTACGAAAGCAATTTAAATTTCCATCTAGCGATTGTCTTGTGGGTCTTATCTACCAACGGTTCCAATACACGTGACGTCAATTTGCCAGAAACCAATGGAGCACCCAAGTATGTAGCTGGGAAATTGCCTTCCGCGAAACCTGTAATACGTAGCAAACACCTTTTGTGAGCGGGTGAGATATGCTTGGATAAAAAAATTGCAGATTTCGCTTTACTGATTTTCTGCCCCAACCAATTCTCATACAACTCAAGGACCTTTATCAAATTTTTTATTGACCTCTTCCCATCATTAGCAAATATAAGGATGTCATCCGCATATAATAAATGAGATACTAAAGGTGCCCCAAGTGGATGATAAAATTTGTCAATACGACCATCCTCAAAATTCCTCCGTAGTAACCTTGTCAAAACCTCCTCCATAAGGATAAATAGTAAAGGGGAGAGGGGATCCCCTAGCGCAATCCTCTCGCTGACTAAAAAAACCCTTTGAAGTACCGTTCATCATGATCGAAAACCATGGACCTCTACACAGTTCATTAGGATTTTACAAAAAAAATCCGAGAAACCATAAGCTCTCAACACCTCCAAAAGAAATCCCTAATGAACTCTGTCATAGGCCTTAGCCATATCCAGCTTAACCATCACATTACCACCTGTCCTTTTCTTATGCAAAGAATGAATCATTTCCTGTGCAAGCAAAATATTCTAAAAAATGCTACGCCCCGGAATAAAAGCCCATTGTTCATGTGAAACTAACTTCTCAACAAAAGTTATGAGTCTGGAAACAATAATATGAGAAAAAATTTTATAAGCCACCGAGCACAAGCTAATGGGACGAAATTTATCAAAACTCGAAGGATTATCCACCTTCGGAATTAGAACAATAAATGAGGAAGAATAAAACTTGGAGAGATGAGTACCCTGGAAAAACTCCTGTGCTACTCTAACGAGATCCTCCTTAACAATATCCTAGCAAGCCATATAAAATTCTGATCCAAAACCGTCGGGCCCCGGACTACTCTCTTTCGGAATCAAGAATACCACTCTTTTGACTTCCTCCTCCATTGTTACTGCACACAAGAAAATATTATCAACCTCTAAAATTGCTGATTTATTAAATCTGAGAGGTCGTTGGTCACGATGGGGGAAGTTTCTGCTAGGAGCCTTCGGAAGAAATTAGCTGCCCCCTCATGAACCACCTCCGCACCTTCCAAGTTCCTTCCATCGTCCAACACCATTTTGTCTAGTCAACTCTTCTTGCACCTCTGATTTATTACAGAATGGAAAAACTTGGAATTCTGATCTCCCTCAGTTAACCATTTGTTTTTTGCAAGCTAACCCAGGCTAGTAGCTTCTCTTTTCTCCCAGACATGCAACTCCAACTTCATAGACAAATAATCCACTTCATCCTCCACTAAAAATCCAGCTTGTAGCTGGCTTTCCAGGACATCTAGGCTTTCCTGTAGGGCTTGAATCTTCGCCCCTACCCACCCAAATATGCCTCGATTCCACGCCCGCAACGCTATTTTCGTGTGTTTCAAATGTGAAGCCAGTTTAAAGAGTCCCGATCCAATGTCCATCCTACACTAGGCGTCCTTCACACACGACAAAAAGTTTCATGCGATGACCACATATTCTAAAACCGGAATGGAGGCGGACCATATAAAGATAACGGCCGATACACATAGACCACCATTAGATAATGATCCGAAGACTTCCAACCCAGATATTTGAGATAAGCCCAACCAAACGATTTGAGAAAGTTGAATTAATAAGAGCTCTATCAAGCTTCGCCTAGCTACGCGACACCCCTTCATGTCCGTTGCACCATGACATAAGTTGGCCTGTACTTGATAAATCAACAAGCCCACAGTGATGAATACAATCATTAAAATCCGCCATCGATACCTAAGGCCTTGGATTTCCACCAATTCTTTCCGCATCCCTTCAAATGATGTTAAAATCACCTAAAACCAACCAAGGAGCATCCAAAACTTGTGTCTCTACCAGACACCTCCATAGCTCTCTTCGATCTACATACGAACACTTCGCATAGACAAAAGACACCATGATCCTTTGTCCATCCTTACTAAACCAGCCTGACACCATTTGCGTCGTCATTGAAACCACCTCAAAGACATTTAAATCCTTCCAAAAAATCCACAATTTACCACCCTGACTTTCATTAGAAAGAAAATGTTGGAAACTCAAAAAAGAACCTAGTGTTACCATATGATCCTCAGCTGCAAACGGCTCTAATATAGCAAACATCTCCACTTTAAACTTCTTAATTA
The DNA here is from genome assembly GCF_001411555.2 of Juglans regia. NCBI lineage: Eukaryota > Viridiplantae > Streptophyta > Magnoliopsida > Fagales > Juglandaceae > Juglans > Juglans regia. Next base: position 24,105,026 of record NC_049907.1, read on the forward strand.
AATTCTTTAGCCTTCCTCTAGACCTGCCCAACCCTCTAATGGTACAGAAAAAAATTGTATCTATCATAAATCCAACTTATGAAAATGGATATGAACCCTCTGGGACTTCCTCCGCACTTTTTCCTCCACATTCTTTTTGGATGATAGGCATTGGTCCGTATCCGAATCATACAGTTTTCCTTTGCCCCTTAACCCTGAGATTTCACCTACTACCCACTCAGAGGAAAAGTCTAACGACACCTTCTGTTGACTACCGGCCCGCTACCCCTCAATGGCCTGATCCAGACAGATCTCACCCTTCTCTTTCATGCTCACCAAAGACTCATCACATGAAAATCAAATATCTTCATCGCACCACACTTCCTCAACATCCTCTTCATCACTTTTCGATTCTTTGGCACTACCAACTGGCACCACACTTTTATTTTGTTCTTCAGTATTCACCATGTCAGATGGTCCCTCCTCTGAAACAAAAAACCTTATTGGAACCTCGGGGCAGTTTGGCGGCTGAATCTCCTCCACCACCTTCTTATTATGCTCACCACTCACTACTACCACCTCTGAAGGAACTATCTCCCCCTCCTCTACCCGAACAGTTTCCTCATCCCTCTCACTCCCCTCATTTCCCACCCCCTCATGCACTACTACACCCTTTAGCTGAAACTCTTATACAACAGCCTCTATTTCACTCATACCCTGATTTTTATCATCGGACGAAATCCCACTTGCCTCCTTCTGCCCCACTTCCTTCCAAACATTCTCCACACGCTTCTTTCCTAGTTCTCGCATCTCATCCTTTTTACCAATATTAACCCGTGCTCTATCCTCCAATAGGCACACAATCGTCGTATGCCCTTGTCGAAAACAATTCTGACAGTAAAAACCCCTATTCTCATAACTAACTCATTGCCAAAGCTGCTTCTTCCCAACCAAAATTGGAAAACCATCAACTGGTTCATCTTGAAGATCCACTTCCACACTTATTCTTGCCCTAGTCACCCGAGTACGATATAATGTCGCATTATCATAACCAAGAAATTTGCCAAACCGAGAAGCCAAACTCTGCAAACAGTCCATACGATATTAGTGCAACGGCAAGCCTGGCAAAAACATCCATTGTGGCGCAATAAATGGTTCCTTATTCACATCGAAATCCACCGACCAGTTGAACAACCGGAATTGGCAGCCTGCAAGCATTCTACCTTCCCTCGCCCAAGCATGTAGGTAGTCTTTCTCATTAGCCAAATGCAATAACACATGAACCTCATCCATAAAACTAATCATTGGCACCTCAATAAATCCCCAAGTCTTGATGATTTGAAGCCGCAGAACATCAATAGAAGGCCTCTTTGACACAAACTTTAGTACCAACGGAAACTTTAGTTCCTCCGCCACCCTATCCATCTCTACATCCGAGAAAATGAATCCCCAAACCCCATTAATCAGTTCAGATTTTCTCAGAGGCAATCTGAATTTCACATTCGGTATAGGCCATTGAAGGGCCTAAGCGAAAGAACGTCCACTCCCCCAAGACTCCCCCCTCCGGCAGCCACCAAATGGCCACACGGTTGGGCCATGAGGCGCAGCAACGCCCCCACACCAACATGAAAACCCTAGCAGAGAAAAATAAATCACATGCCACGTCACCCTCGTATGATTCACCATAAAAACCTCGCATGGTTTTTATGGTGTTAAAGTTGAAATATTGAGTGCTTTATGTTCAGATCATTGACCAATTGTTTTTGAATATTTACACAGCAGTGGCCCAACAGTAAGATTTCAACCTTCTTTTAAATATGAAGCGAACTGTTTAAATGAGGTGGGTTGTAAGGAGGTCATTAGAGCTGCTTGGTAGAAGGGGGAAGGGAGATTAAACAGTTGGAATTGGTGGAATGTGTTGAAAATATGCAGGCCATTAAAAGAACTCAAAAGGAGCAAGGAATGTTACTGGATTTAGAGGATATGAAATGAAAACAACGTGTGAAGTCTCATTGGTTGGCCAAAGGTGATAGAAATACTAAATTCTATCACGCTTGTGTCAATCAAAGAAGGAAGAAAAATATGATTAAGTACGTGGAGGATGGTTCAGGGCAGACTTTGGAGACAAAGGAGGACATAGCAGCTGGTTTTGGAACCATTTTCACCAAGTATTTCAATCTTCTCATCCATCCTTAGTTTCCATTCAGGCATGCTTGCAAGGGGTCGAATAAAGAGTCACTCTTGATATGAGGGAACAACTGGACCGAGCTTTTGTAGAAGAAGAGGTTGTTATTGCTTTCAGACAAATGTCTCCTTTCAAGTCACCAGGGTCAGATGGCTGTAGTGCAAGTTTTTTCCAGGATCATTGGGATGTTGTTGTTGCAAAGGTTACTAAAGAGATATTAAGCTTTCTAAACAATGCAATATGCCATTAGGCTTGAATCACACCCTTATCACTCTGGTTCCAAAGGTCAATTCCCCAAACATAGCTAATGAATTTCGACCTATTAGTTTGTGCAATGTATGGAGCAAGCTTATTTCTAAAGTTTTAGATAATAGGTTGAAATCAGTTTTGACCAAGATTGTCTCTTGGAACAAAAGTTTCTTCATTCCTGGACTTTTGATCACTGACAATATAATGATTGCTTATGAGCTTCTCCATTCAATGCATGCCATAAGGAAAGGTAGAGAAGGGTGCATGGCCATTAAGTTAGATATGTCAAAAGCTTATGACAGGGTGGAGTGGGGTTTCTTGGAAGCAATGCTAATTCAAATAGGATTTGGTGATCATTGGACCAAGTTGCTTCTAACTTGTGTCAAGTCTGTCACCTATTATGTTGTGGTAAATGGAGTGCCAGGAGATGTGATTGTGCCTTCAAGGGGTCTAAGACAAGGACACCCGTTATCTCCTTTCCTGTTGTTACTATGTGCAGAGGGCCTTATCAATTTACTTCAACAAGCAGAAATGAGGGGACTGATCAAAGGGGTGGCTGCTTCTAAGGAAGGCATAAGGATCAATCATCTCTTTTTTGCTGACGGTTGTGTGATTTTTTGCAGGTCTATGGAAGTAGAATGGTTTAATCTACTCCATATTTTACATATGTTTGAGTGACTTATGGTTAGGTGCTAAAGAGATAAAAAAACTTCAATCCTATTCAGCTTTAACACAAGGATAGCTATTAAGGAATGTATTCTCCAACATGTTGAAGGAGTTATTTGTGATAATTATAATAAATATCTAGGTTTACCTACTGTTGTTGGAAAATCTAGATATGATACTTTTAAAGGGCTCAAAGGCAAACTTTGAAAGAGGGTCACAAGTTGGAAGTAAAGTCACTATCAACCGTAGGCAAAGAAGTCTTGATTAAGAGTGTTCTTCAAGCAATACCAGCATACACAATGAGTGTTTTTAGACTTCCAAATGGGTTAATCAAGGAAATTGAGCAGCTGATTACCAATTTTTGGTGGAATCATAGTAAGGATAGCAAAGGGATACACTGGAAAGGTTGGACAAAGCTAGGAGCTATAAAGAGTATGGGAGGTTTGGGATTTCGTAATCTTAACTGTTTTAATAAGGCCTTGCTGGCAAAACAAGTCTGGAGATTCATTTAAGACCCTTCATCTTTGGATGCTCGGGTCTTCAAACAAAGACACTTTCCAACAAGTCATGTACTAGAGGCAAAAGGTGGGTATTGCCCCTCACACATACAGAGGAGTTTCTGCTTAGTATTCAATTTGGTAAAGAGGGTGTATGTTTAGCGAGTTGGCAATGGAAAGTAAATCAAAATTTGAAAGATAAGTGGATCCCAATTCCATCCACCTTTCAAATTCAAACACCAATATCCACTCTGGATGCTGAGTCTACTATGGATGAGCTAATTGATGAAGATTCTAAGACCTGGAAGAAAAAGAAGTGTTGTATTCAGTATTTAGTGGATAAATGAGTGTTTTCTGTTAAATCTGCCTATTTTGTTGATCTTGAAAAGAAGAACCAAAGCATAGGTCAAGCCTCTATATGTTCAAATGATGCTAAGATGTGGAAGAGGGTATGGAAGCGGGACTGTACAGGGAAGGTAAAACAGCTGCTGTGGAAGGCACTAAACAATATTTTACCTACAACAGAAAAACTGTTCAAAAGAATGATAGTTGAGAATTCAATATGCCCAATATGTCAGTTAGTTGAGGAGTCTGTGATACATGTTATGGGAAATGTCCTATGTCTATGGATGTTTGGGGGGAGACGATTAGTCCTATACAGAAGTGGAAATAAGATTATTATGATTTCAAATCCTTATGGTGTGATCTGGTTTCCAGATTAGATGATGCCACTATGAATAGAGTGGCAACTGTTTTACATTGTATTTGGAAAAGGAGGAATGAGTATGTGTTTAGTAATAAATTTAGAAGCCATTCTCTCCTGTTTCAATTGGCAACTCAAGATGATGAAGTTCTTTGCATACCAAGTTCACAGGTCTCAAACGAAGTCAGGCAGGAAGAAACAGGAATGACAGATGCGGTGCAAGGTTGGATTCCACTAGAAATTGTGTTCCTAAAAGCAAATGTTGATGCTGCTTATGTCAAAGAAACAAAGAGGTTGGGAATTGGGGTTGTAGTAAGGGATCATTGGGGTGAAGTACATGCAGTATTAGTGGCCTCTAGAAGTGCTATCCAATCTGCTGCCATAGCAGAATGCTGGGCTCTACCTAGAGTTGTAACTCTCTGCAATGACCTTGGTTTGTGGTGTGTTCAATTCGAGGGAGATGCAAACATGGTTGTGGATGCTGTCAACAAGAACTCATCTAATTATTTGTGGAATGGTCAATTCATTGAGGATACAAAAAGTACTTTGCTATCTCACCAACATTGGACCATTCAACATGTGACTAGAAATGGAAACAAAGCAACTGATGATGCTGCTAAACTAGGATTACTGTTAAGTTTTTAACAGATTTGGATGGAAGAGGAACCATCTGAGGTTACTCCTTTTATTATTCTTGTCAAATCATCATGTATTCTTTGATTTATGAATGGAAGTTTCATTTAAAAAAAAAAAAAACCCTTATCATTTGGGTAAAGACGATTTATTTTAAAAGAAATATTATTATTACGAAATTACAATTTTGAAAACATTAATAAGGCCGTTTGTAAGAGATAAATAGTTTAATTTAAAAAAAAAAGAATTCGTAAGAGATAAATTGTCGAAATCACAATCAAGGAAAACAAGTAACTAAGCAGTTAAAAAAAAAAAGTGAAAAGAAATGAGTTAAAAAATAATCTTTTAATAGAGTAGAGAAAAAATTGAGAGTGAGATGGAGAAAGTTTTGGGAATGCGAGTAGTTAAAATATGAAAAAATGATTTTAGAATAAAATTTGGAAAAGATTTTAGGGAGCCCGAGTGTGTGCTGTCAATGGGATGCCAAGGGGTGCGAAATAATGCGAGTTTGTTGTTGGTTTGTGCCTAAATATGATACTGTTTACACATGAGCTCCTTTTTGGGACTTGGCTTTGAACTTTCCGTACAGGAAATGTGGTTTCCTTTTTCCAGCTTGGTTAGGCCACGATGTTTATTTTTTCGTGAGTATAATTTAGCTGTGCCCAAATTGTTTCTAATTTGGTACTAATACTGTCTCCTGGCTTACCGCAGATCCTTGGCCTTAAGTTTTATATAATCACATTAATTCTCATCAACCATTCGATTAATTCTCATTTAATAGACTTAAGAGTTGATAAATAATATCACATCGAACAATATTAAGAGATCAGCAGTTCCACTTAGGGTATGGTAGATAATATTATATTAATAATAATGTATTTCAGCAAATTGCTTTTTTTTTTTGTACAACAGATCGAATGAGTTGTCGCTGTATGCGTGTGATCTACCGAAGCTGCGTTTGGATATTGAATTGAGTTGAGTTGAGTTGAATTGAGATGATAAAATATTGTTAGAATATTATTTTTTAATATTATTATTATTTTTTAATTTAAAAAAGTTGAATTGTTTATTACATTTTATGTTAAAATTTGAAAAAATTATAATGATGAATTAATATAAGTCTTTTTTTTACTGGGTGCTTCTATGTACGTATAACCTATAGGCCCTAGCTAGGTATACCACGAGTGGCAGACGCATCGTGCATGCCTTTAGGACAATTGGTAAAGGGATAATTTTTTGTAATGTTCACAAGCTATATACCAACGACTCTGCGCTAGCTTACATATGTAAGTTCTTTTTTTTTTTTTTACACCGAAGAGCCGGTAGTCCCAATTTAGTAACTTCGTCCCAAATTTATTAAAAACACCCTCGCTTATGGCGGAGGAATATCGTGATTACAACCAACATATCTAGGAGTTTATAATAAGAACTAAAAGTTCCTAAATACAAACCAATCAACCAATCAAGAAAATCAAATAAAAAAACCCCAATAAAAAACAAGCCTATAAGAACAAACCAAAGGAAACCAAACAAGCCTATAAAAAGTAAATAAATCTAAGCATGCCTAGAAACAGCCAAAACCAGCAACCAAAACATCAAAAAACTTAAACCAATTAAAAACAAAACGTAGGAAGTCCCAAGTAATCCATTCGGACAATACCTTTTAAACACCAAGGCAATCTTTGAATGCTATCATATATTTCATTTTTCCCCATTTCTCCGCCTGTTCCTAAAAAATCCGCAGCATAGTTGTCTTCCTGGAATTGATGTGTAACCACGTAATTTAGCCCTCTCAACTCCCTGTCAGAATATTTACTCTTTCATTCATAATCAATTACAATCGGTTGTTACAATATATACAACTAGAATAAATCTTCTATTTTAGGCTATACAGAACAGGTTGCTATAATCACGTTCTTGTGTGGAAAGAATTTTCCATCCCCCTTCCTATAATTCCTCCTACCTTCCCATATGTTAGAACTCATGCCAACACTCCCCCTCAAGTTGATGCATATGGATCCCTTATGCACAACTTGACTAGTGAGTTGCAGAATTCTTTGCTGGACACGGCTTTGGTAAGTATATCTGCTAGCTGGTCTTCAGATTTGACAAATGGGAATCGAATTGTCTTTGTCTCAAGGTTATGTTTGATGAAGTGCCGATCCACCTCCACATGTTTAGTTCTATCATGCTGAACTGGATTATGAGAAATATCTATTGCAGCTTTATTATCACAGAAAAGACTCATTTCTGATGTGGGAACAAAACCAATCTCAGTTAGCAACCTTCTCAGCCAAAGGAGTTCACACAACCCCTTGGCCATCCCCCGGAACTCTGCTTTTGCACTAGAGAGTGCCACTACTTTCTGTTTCTTACTTCTCCATGTTTCTTACTTCTCCATGTCACAAGGTTCCCACCAACAAATGTAAAATACCCTGAGGTTGACTTCCTGTCTGAGATGTTCCCGGCCCAATCTGCATCTGCATAACCCTCGACTTCCAAGTGATTATTCTTAGAAAACATGAGCCCTTTCCCTGGAGACGACTTCAAGTATTTCAGTAGTTGAGTTATCGCCTCCATATGTTCCTCACTCGGACAATGCATAAATTGACTCACCACACTCACGGCATATGCAATATCTGGACGCGTATGTGATAAATAAATTAGTTTGCCAACTAACCTTTGATATCTCCCCTTATCAGCTGGTTTCTGGTCCGGATAATTCCCAAGCTTGTGATTCTGGACAATCGGGGTATTTACTGGTTTGCACTCCAATAATCCAACCTCAGATAATAAATCTAGGATATATTTTCTTTGGGATAGAAAGATGCCGTCGTTTGATCTAGCAACTTCGATCCCCAAAAAATACTTGAGCCCACCTAGATTTTTCATTTCGAATTCACCAGCCAATTGCCTTTGGAGCCGTGATATTTCTTCTCTATCATCTCCTGTTATAATCATACCATCGACATAGACAATTAAAGTGGTTACCTTGCCCTGTTGTCTTTTGAGAAATAAGGTATGATCTGAGTTGCTTTGTTTGAAACCATATTTCTTCATTGCCAAGCTGAATCTCCCAAACCACACCCGCGGCGATTGCTTTAATCCATACAAAGCTCGCTGCAATTTGCACACCTCATTAGTTCCCATGGTCACAGAGTAGCTTGGAGGAATGTCCATATACACCTCTTCTTCAAGGTCACCATGAAGAAAGGCGTTCTTCACGTCAAACTGATGTAGTGGCCAATCTAAGTTAGCTGCAAGAGATAACAACACTCGAACAGTATTTAATTTTGCTACTGGTGAGAAAGTTTCTTGATAATCTACACCATATGTTTGTGTATACCCTTTTGCCACAAGTCTCGCCTTGTACCTCTCTATAGAACCATCAGCTTTGTATTTGATAGAGAACACCCACTTGCACCCAACTGTTTTCTTTCCTCTTGGTAATGGTACTAGGTTCCATGTCTTATTTTTCATCAAGGCTTCCATTTCGTCTTTGATGGCTTGAGTCCACTTCGGGTCTTCCATGGCTTCCTCCACCCTTGTTGGAACATGCTTGGTGGAGACGTCATGCATGAAGGTCTTGAGAGGTTCGGTCAGCCCTTTTGTGGACACATAGTTGACAATGGGATATAATGATCTTCTTTTTTCAATATCTGGTGAGTAGCGGCTTGGTGGTTTGCCACGATTGTGCCTGTGAGGTAATACATAACCACTAGGAGATTCTATAATATTGTCGTTCAAAGAGCTTACCTCAGGATCATTCTCAGGAGTTGGGTCTTCGGGTACTACAGAGGGGGAAGAAACTGCAGCTTCATGATTGACTGCCTCGGGATTGACTTCTTGATGATTAACTGTTTGATGCTCAGGAGCTTGAGAAACACCTTTTGATTGCATCGGCTCCTCATGTGCTTCAGACAAGCCTGGCCAATCTCCCCTTGAAGAGGAGAAGTGGGTGGGAAGAAAGTTTTGGTTTCCTTGATGGTGACATCCATGGAGATATAGGTGCGATGAGAAGTGGGGTCATAGCATCTATAGCCTTTTTGGTGAAAAGCATACCCCAAAAATAAGCACCGACGAGCACATGGATCAAGCTTTGTCCGCTGGTTCTTATGGAGATGGACGTAAGCAACGCACCCAAACACACGTGGTGGAAGCATCAAGATTGTGGGCAGCGGAGTATGTGCCGCAAGAGCTTGTAATGGTGTTTGAAAACCCAACACTTTAGAGGGCATTCGGTTCAGAAGATGCACGGAAGTGGTAATAGCATCTGCCCAATACCGAGAAGGAGCATGGGCACCGATTAAGAGAGCTCGGGCAGTCTCAAGAACGTGTCGATTTTTTCACTCAGCAATATCGTTTTGCTGAGGGGTTTGGGGGCATGAGGTTTCATGAAGAATGCCATGATGTTTGAAATAATCCCGAAAGTGGTGATTAACATATTCACCACCATTGTCTAATCGGAACACTTGAACCTTAGCAGAAAATTGGGTGTTTATCATAGCATGGAATGACTTAAACACACCAAAAACTTCATCTTTATGTTTTAGCAAATAAAGCCAAGTCATGCGAGTACAATCATCCACAAACAACATCTAGGACGTGTATTGCCATACAATGCGAACTAGAGCATAGCTTGAGAAAACATGAGATGCAGACTATCTAGAATCATGAGAGCAACATACACATTTCGATGCTAAAGCCATTCTGCACTATTGAATTCTATCATCAAGTAGTATTTTGTTATGCCATAGTTTCCAAACAAATATATTTACTTTTATGGGGTATTGCATATTGTTCCATATAAAATCGGAAGGAGGAAAGACGGGACAAAGGTCTCTCAATAAGTTCCATGTAGACTTCAAAGTAAAAAGGCCATCTAGAGTAAGTTTCCATACTCTAGTGTCTATTCCTTGTCGTAGTCTAATGGAGAATTCGTTTACCTCATGAAGCAAAGCTGTGTTATTATTGAGTGCTTAAACCTTTGGGATGCACCATCCATTGGTTGAGCATAGATCTTTGACCTGTAAGTAAGAACAAGTAATGACAAAACCCTTATCAACCAAAACGGATCCGCGGCCGGATCAAAACGGATTTGGAACCCAAATTGCAAAACCCGGACTAACATGGTCCGGGTACGGGTTAGGGACTCAGGTCTTTTAAAAAAAAAAAACAGGTGGAGTTTAGAAAAAAAATTGGGGCCTTTGGGTTCCAAATTATTTTTAGGAAAAGCAAAGACTTTAGAGAGTTAAGCCAGGTTCAATCTAGTTTCAGACTTTAGAAGTTGTAGCCTTCCGCTCGTGATCCATTCCCATTGCATGTTCTGGTTCATTGACCGGGTAGTTCTGTTTAGGTGGGAAGATCTACATTGACTTACATTTTTTAAAGCTTCATGTTTCCGTCAAGCTGATTCATTATCTTTGGTGAAGCAGCTAGTCCTCTAATCACGTTTCTATATTTAATTGTGAATATCTATTACAGGTTTCAACCTCATGCATTTATTCTTCTAGTTAAATATCCACTTTGAGGGCAACTTTTGGGATCAACAACAATTTCTTCAGGGTCATGGTACTACACCAACTATTTGAACTATAGTTTGTATAAAAATACTTGAAAAAAAATGTTTGAAATTGCATGCTTCAATGAAACAAAGATGGTGTGCATCAGTCAGGTTTTGTTGCATGCTTCAATGAAACAAAGTTGAGTACGTACTTGCATAAGTACTACTGTATTAAGCATTTTGATATTCATATTGTTAAGCGAGTGAGGACAGAGACAATGTGTAGCTTTTTGATAATTGAGTACTACTCGGTTTTATGTACTTGTTTATTAATTTTGCTAAGAGAAGCGGCTATGGATATGTATTTGAATGAAAACTCTACAAAATATTTGTTAGTGTGGGTGTATTTGGAAAAAAAAAAGAATCCATTCTCATCTTAATCTTTAATTTATTAAGTGGAATTTGTCTTAATCCTTGTATATAATCATTGTTCAAAACTGTGTGTTTTGCAGGATCTCTTAGTCAAATTACTTGAAGTTGCTATTTGGTGTGGAGATTAAATCATTGATGGACATGTTACTGATTTTGCAATTCATATATTGCAATTTTGTATATTGTAATGTAATGTATAAATATCAAATAATGTAATATGTAATGGATTGAATTGTGATGCATGCATGGATGAATTTATGCATTTAGTATTTAGAACACATTATGCATTCCAACTTGACTTCTTTTAAAAAACTTTTTAAAAAAATAAAGGCTTTTGAATAAAAAATAATTATGGTTTGAAATTTTGTGCTTTGCTAATTGAGCTTTTAGAACACAAATATTTTTAATAAAATAAAGGCTTTTCCTAGTAAAAAAAAAATCTAGGTAAAACCCGGAACCCGAATTTTCGAGTTTCAAAAACCGGATCCACCAGGGTTCCGATCTGGGTATACCCAGGTTCCTGGGTCAAAACTTGGATGAACACCCCTACTCTCGAATTATTGTTGAATTATGAGCAGAATTTGCATATAGTCTTCCATGTTGGTGAATGGAAGCTCTTGATAGTAAGGCACTCCACTAATGCTTTTCCACCCAATCTAGGTGCTTTCCTCTACGAAAAGGAATGGCACAGTATTTCCAATCAGTTAAGCTACTTTAGCGATTTTGAAAGTCTCACCCGCCCAGTAGTCACGTCTAAACAAATAAATGGAAAGGAATAAACTCCAAAATAAACGGATGCATGATTTCTAGCTTTAGCACCTATTACAGCAGTGGAATGGAAGAAATTCTTCAGACCACTAAGCCTCGTTTGGTTGCACAGATTAGATGAGATAATATGAGAAATATGTGAATAGTAGTTTGAATTAAGATGTTTTGTGAGATTTTGAGAAATGAGAGAGAAAAACTGAATAAAAAATTATGAAGTTAAAAATGGTTAGAATATAATTTTTTAATATAATTTTTGTTTTGAGATTTGTAAATTTTGAATTGTTTTTATGTTTTGGTTGGAAATTTGAAAAAATTGTAATGATTAGATAAAAAATTTGAAAATTTGACAATTTGAAATTAAGAAGTGTTTGTGTTTGAATGTTACTTGAATGTTGAGATAAGATGGGTTGAAAGATTTGTGAAACCAATGGGGCCTTACATTAATCCTATTAAAAAATCATATGTTTCGTACATCCTCCTTAATGACAGAAGATAATCTTATAGAATCCTCCAATCTAATTTAGTGGAAAGCTTCCTTTGTCTTAGTCGGTACATGTAATATTTTAATAGAAAATAATATAAAATTAGTGACACTTTCTTTTGTTAGAAATAGACTTCATTTCATTCAATAAAATCAAAATCATAGCTGTGACTAATCAATACCTGAAAAACCCAGATTATCAGTCAAACTACTCATCTATTAGGGGCTCCCCCCGCCTACAAATGTATTTGTGATGGACCTTGTCTTAACGTCTATAAACTTTCTCCTGACAATAGAGAAAGCGCTCTGTTAAAATAGAACTAAACGACCTCTCTTCCCAAAGAAGAGAGGTACAATTACTTAGAGCACAAATTTGTACTATTGTCCGAGAATATATGTTCTGATCTCTCTATTCGTATTAACAATTAAAAAGCTTGCATTTTTTTCTATTTGAAATTTCAGTTAAAATTATTGAGAATTTATATGCTTTGTATTAGGAATAGATACTTGTACTGCTTCTCTACAATATGAGCTCGGATAGACTCTCCACTCGTATTGAGGCAATTGAGAGAAAGCTTCTTGGTTTGACTCAAATTACTAAACTGCATTGTATATATAAAGTGCATGAGCGGTTACGTAACGTGAACAAGAAGGCTTACAAGCCCGTGCTGCTTGCCATTGGTCCTTACAAGTTACAACGACCATAACAAAGTTGGCCAGGGGTTTATGAAAGAGCATAAATTGTGCTATCTAGAACAAATGCTTAAAAGAAAGAAAGAGCTCTTAAATGTTGTGGAGAACACATTAGCCAGACCTCAGATGATTTTGTAGAAATGATGCTACTTGATGGGTGTTTCATTATTGAGTTGTTCCAGAAGTATGAATTATATTGCAAAGCAGGAGATTGTCAAGATGACCCAATCTTTAAAATGAAGTGGATGCTTCCTAGAATAGCTCGTGATCTACTGTTATTTGAAAATCAACTTCCATTCTTTGTTCTAGCTAAATTGTTTGGGATGAGTCAGAGTAACAACACACTACTTCATAACAGATCCAAAAATTTAGGGGAACACGTTATCGATATTGATGAGGAGAAAGATGGAATTACTCTTGAAAGCTCAACCTCCACAACTAAGATTCTCTTGAGACGACTTAATGATCTTGCCCTCAATTTTTTATCTGGCATTTTACCATTTGAATTGAATGTTGAGGTGTCAAGTTATAATTCAACCGAAAAGATTAGGCATCTACTTTGTTTGGCACATGAAGCTCTCACCCCTTCACTGCTAGACATGGTATGACAACATTTGATGGTCGGGTTTAGATTCAAGAACGTAGAGTTTGAGCATCTCCTTGGTCTCATACATACAACCATTTGTATTTCATTACTTGATATGGAAATAGATCATGCCAGAGAATGTCAAGAGGTAGGAGTCAAACTCAAGAATGCAAAGATATTTAAGCGCCTTTTTTGATCTGATTCGTGAAGCTATCATTCCATTACTTGCAAAAATGGGAAATATGAGGAAGGCAATTTCTTACACTAGCGAATTTCAGAAACCTGGATTCCAAGTCAATATGGCAGAGATTGAAGACTAGGAATCAATTCCATATGGCTCAGAGTTTCAGGAGGCTGGAGTTGAATTCATTATGGCAAAGAAATTTAAGGATGATATATATGAGATTGACTGCTGGATAACAATACCTTATGCCATTGAACTTCAAGAGGCTAGAATTGAATTCAACATGGCAAAGAAATTTTAGGATCTACATGATCGAAATAGGAATGAAGACCGGAAGTCAAAACCGTGTGAAATAGGGACGCAAATGGATGGAGTCGAATTAAAAATAGTAGATAAATTTAAGCGTCTACTTTGTCTTGACAAGATTGAAAATTGGAAGTCAGTACCTTACGGCAAAGAGATTCATGAGGCTAGAGTCGAATTCAACAAGGCAAAAAAATTTAAAGCGAAATTTAAGTGTCTACTTGCTCTTAGAGAGATTGAAGACTGGAACATACATGGCACCACAGAGCTTGCAGAAGCTAGAATCAGATTCAAGAAGACAGATAAATGTGACATGTTTTCCATAAAGTTCAACAATGGGCTAATGGAGATTTCACCTTTGAGCATAGGAGATCAAACAAAGACTTACTTACGAAATCTAATTGCATATGAGCAATATTGTGATCGTGACAATGGTTTTAATTACGTCAGCAACTATGTGCGTTTCATGGATGATCTCATTAACACTCCAAAGGATGTTGAATTACTCCATCGAAGTGGAATTATCCAAAATTATTTGGGTGATGATGAAGTTATTTCCACCATGGTTAACAAGCTTTGTGACAATATCAATTTTTCAACCACAAAGTCCATTTATGCTAGAACTTCCATGGATGTGAACATGCATTGCAGGAGACACAGGAATGTATGATGGCAAAATGAAGGCGGGGTTATTTCAACAGTCCTTGGGCCTTGCTTTCATTTCTGGCGGCTGTCTTATTGATTGCACTTGCAATTACACAAACCATATTTTCCATTATTCATTAGATTTTTCATGGAGTGTGTTAAACTTGATGTGTGTTCTCTTAGTTAATGTAATAAATATCGAGGAATAACTAAGATTTTACAAAGTAAGAGTGGCTCCAAACCATATCTTTTGTTGAGCTATATATGAATCATGCTTTATTGAATGAAATTGATTGGGACACAAGCGAGTGCAGGCTCAAACACGAAATATGCTAAATTAATGGATAGACTGTCCGTTCATCCATTTTAGACAATTCTGTGTTTTAACCCGTACCCTTGTCCTTGCAATTAGCACTGCTCTTGAATAACAATGTGGAATGAAATTTATGATTGCTTAGACAGCGCATAGATTATGCTACTTTTGAGGTCTTCATGTATTGTACTTTTTCTCAAGAACTCTAGTTAGTACCATCTTGTATATGCTAAATTTCTGTTTGCTCGCTTAGAAAATTTGGTGCGTTCTTGAGGGGTTGATGGGCGATGGAAGCACATAATGTGGTGTGACCGGACTAGAATTCTTGGTCATTCACCTAGCCGTGTGGACCGGAGGACTCCTTCACATTTTCTAAAATTCTTCTTGGATTGTATTGGATCGGTTTTGGCGTTGAAGTTAGAAAAAAAATGATAATTGATCACGGGTGAGTGATCTTGAACATGATGGATTCACCATGGGTGCAAAGGCCAATATTGAATTTGAAGGATGGATCAGAGATATTGGGTTTGGCGTAACTATAATTGAAATACGAATATTTTCGATTGGTTCATTGAAAAAACATTTTTTTTGTTGGGAAGTGGGATACGAAATGATCCACCCATTATTTAAAATAAATAAATAAATAACTGAGCGTCAACATGAATTTCCCTTTGTTTTCATAGAGGTTTGAGTTGATTCCATGTCAAATTCCCACCTTTTTTTGTTGTCTATCATGGAAAGTGCAGTCAAATATTCAATGCTGATCATCATGATCATGTTATTTTACCCTTGGTATTTATTCTTTCCAGTCAATAATCATAATTTCATGTGCAGGGACAGTATTCCACTCAAAGTTTAGCCACTTGTAATTTCTGTACTAACCCATTAACCAAAATTATGTAATTAATTCCCAATCAGAAATACATATAACTTCCTACTCGAAAAATATATGGATCCATCTTTTGACCAATTATATGGTCTGCCTATTCGTAGATATTGCTATATAATTGGCCCTAAATCTCCATATCTAGTCTGATCTATTAATTCAGAGATGAGGACTTTGATCATGAGTAGCAGCTACATGGTTCACATGAGGCCCTCTATGTTCCTGATCTTCATTTTCCTATTATTAATTTCGAATGAATTGGCTCCATTGGAAGCCAGAACAAACATCCCAGCCAGTTTGTGTCATTTTCAGTTACCATATACGAAAGCTTAAGAGTCTTTCAATCTACTTTTTCTTAGTTAAAAGTATTGAATAACCATATATAGTTTGTTTGTTGTTGCAGAACTAAAGACAAGATACTACAGAGAGTTCAATGATCATAAAATCCGGGGTTCTGATCATGGTTCTCCATCTGATGGAGATAGTCCACCAGCCAACAGACATGATGGCCGTAGTGCTCAACATCGCTGGGGAGGCGGTCGAGTCTGAATTATGTGGAGCACTAGCCTAAAGCATCAGCTGATCCATGGCCGCGGCTTATTTTGTGTGTGTGTGTGTGTGTATACATGAGTACCAACGGTGATCTGGTGGTAGTCTTATCTCTCTGTTTTAAAAGCTGTGCTTTTGACTGAAATAAAAGGCCGCTGGGTTTTTGTAGTGACAAGAAGCCAAGCTTATCAAGAAATTATAAGCTTAATTATTTTGATGCGTGCCTAAAATAGAACTCGTCCCAGCGACCTCCCCCATACGTTTCTTTATTATTTTACAATCAATATATTTTTTGTATAATAAATTTTTGCAAATCTCACACACACATGCACACGTACACAACCTCTTAAAAGAGAAGGGAGAGGTACCGTGCCTGTTTATAACTACAAGTATCCCTGCTAGCTCTTCCATTGAATCGCCGCAAATCTCCAACTGAACAAGAAGTCCGATATACATAAGATACCAAAAACAAATATATATCCTGATCTTGAAAGGAAGAACGTCTGATGTTAGATGCCAGAGTTTACAATGAAGATTGCACAAATGCGTGGATCATTTCCCTTATTTAATTTATTCCCACATTAATAATGAAGAAAGGAAAAATAAAAGAAGAAGAAGAAAAGGCTAAGGAATATTGATGATAATACAGGTCGAAAAAAGGCTATATAATTAACTTCATTACTCAAATGCCATGCAGCCATGTCAGCTCCGGGCGATGCTACGGTTTGCCTAAAAAGCAAGAACGCAGCCTACAGAAACCTTTCCCGTGAACGACACACGAGAGTAGTGTAGAAGGAAACGCCACACCTGCGCAGCCCCTAAAACCAAAAGTACCGGACCGTGTTTTTTTTTTTTTCTCCAGTAAAGCATTGTGCCTTTCTCTTGGAAGCTGGGGTTCTAGCCATGGTCCTCCTGTTGCTTAACTGAAGCTCAACCATGGCTGAAAAGTTAATTTATATCATGGAAATGAAAGCTCTGGAAACAAACTCAGAAAGCCCAGCAACCAGCTAAGGGAAAAAAAATCTGAATGTGGGGGAAGGTGGGGTTTAGAGTATTTATACGGTCTCCGATACAATTGTAAAGATTAGCTGGCTTTAGAAATGGGGGCGATGAACGTGGTCAGCAATAAATTAATTGTACGAATGTCATTAAAATTCGTAACCTGGCCTAAACGTAGTTTACTGAAAAGGAGAAAGGATTGGCTTTCGAAGTGAGGGAGTGTAGTTGGTCGGTTGGAATTAAATTAAAAACAAGGCAAGTTCGTGGAAAGTGGAAAGTGGAAGTGGAAGATTCTTCCACGTGGATTAATTAAAAAGAAAGCAATTTATTCATGTTGAGGTAATTAAAAAGAAGAATAATGTTAAAATGTTTTCTTATTTTATCTTTTTATTTTGACGGTTCATATATTTATTTATTTTTTAATTTTTTTTATTTACTGATTAAAAAAGTAACTATTAGTGTATTTATATTTTTTTATTTTTTAAAAATATTTAAAGATGTTAAAAAAATGTGAAAAGAAAAAATAAAAAAAAATAAATTTTGTCTAGGCTTCAAGCCCAGCGATCACTCTAAAAGTAAAGTAATTTCATTTGAACTTCGTCTTTCCATTATAGTTTTGAAACTGTGAATAATAGTGAAATAATTTGTGAATAATATTGAAATAATTTAAATTAAGATATTTTATTGAGTTTTACATGGGAGAAGAGAGAAAAAGTTGAATAAAAATATTATAAAGTTAAAATATTTTTATAATATTATTTTTGTTTTGGAATTTTAAAAAAAATGAATTTTTTTTTTCTTTGTATTTTGTTGAGAGATTTGAAAAAGTTGATTAGATAATGACTAGATGAACAAGTTAAAGATTTGAAATTGAAAATTGTTTGTGTTTGAATGATGTGAGATGAGATGATTTGCATTCCCAAATGAACAAGCTTGGGGAGTGAGATGAGATGAGAATTTTGTGAATAGTAGTAAAATAGTTTATGAATAATAATAAGATAGTTTGAGTTGTTTTATAAGGTTTTGGGAAATGAGAGAAAAATTTGAATAAAGAATATTATAAAGTTAAAATATTGTTATAATACAATTTTTTAATATTATTTTTGTTTGGGGATTTGAAAAGTTAAATTGCTTTTTTATTTTTTGTTTAAAAGTTTGAAAAAATTGTAATGATTGGTTTGAACGTTTGTGTTTGAGTGATGTTTAAGAATGAAATGAGATGAGATGAGAATTTTTGGATGGAAACTTTTTTCAAACATGCCGATTTTACAGTGGTGCACAAGACATTCATTAAGGTTTTGGTCAACAGATTATCTCCACATTTTCGGAATTTGATTTCCAGAGAGTAAGAAGCTTTATTGAAAAATCATAGCCTATTACCCAATAATTGGTTCATGGCATAAACAAGAAGGTTAGGACCTGCAACTTTACAAAGTAAATATGGAAATATCCTATGATAGATTAGAAGAAGAAGAAGAAGAAGACTAGAGTGGAACTATTAAAAATTTTGGAGGCCTTTGTTACGGGCTCTATGGGATGGCCCAGAGGAGTACCAGAGAGTCTCCGTAGTTGGAAGGAACAAGAGTGAAGTAGCTGAAGTGAAGATGAACTGTCGAAGAGAAGGGAACTAGGGTTATGGCATGGAACTCGAAACGTACCGTATGAAGGAAGATCAATGTGCACCGTTTCAATAAGCAAGGAATGCAGCGTTGGGAGGCTCAGAAGATGAATGACTACATGATGCTTTTACTTGTTATGCTTTCGTTTATTATTAAGTCCTTGTCGTTTATGTACTTGAATTTAATCACTTTCTATTTTACATTTTGTTATGTAGTTACACGTGTATCACTGCCATTTGACCAGTTGGTTAGTAGTGCTGCAATATGTACGCAAGAAATGGCAGAGAATAATCATCTGGAAACTTGAAGAATTGGCTATTGAATTTGGAGGTTAAGGGGCCCTCGAAGAACCCTGTGGCAACTTGCATTTCTCAGTTGCTTTTTATCAAACACCTGCATTTCCGTCTCTTCTATTACATTTTTCTGTTGATTTTGTTCTTTCCATTCCACAGAATTCCAACTCAACCTAAAAACACCTTCCATTAAACCAGAAATCCATACACAAACTCAAAGAACCCTTACAATTGGTATCTAGAGCCTACGCTCATCATGGCAGAGTGTGACGCCCCCAGATTCCGCTTGGGATCGGACGGACATCTGAAGTGTCGAGACATGCAACACGAGGTTACCTGTCCCCGTTCATGACATATAAGATGCAATGTTCCTAACATGCATCTAGCATTATGCAATATTCGCATCGGATAATTTTTTATTTTTTTTTAGCAATACTATGCAACAAACTTATAATATCTCAAATACTTAAAACATACTTCATACATAAAGATATACTAAACAACTGAGATTACAATACTAGTCTAAAATGGTTGTGAACAAAAGAGTGCTGAAAATTGAACTCCACAAAATACAAGTAGTAACCTAAGGCAACTACATCTAAGTTGCACCATTGCTTAGTTGACCGTTTCAAGTTGGTCAATTCCCGGTTCTCTTTTAGATCCTGTAACAAGATCTCTACCATTCGGAGGGATTGGTAGTTAGGACTACCACAGTGAGATTTGATTACAAATCTCAGCAAGTTAACAAAAAAACCTTCACACAAGTTAATGATTCATGCATGACAATAAAGACATGAATGTACAATCAAAGTCAATAGTAAACATGACATAACATGTCATGAAATAATAAGCATAACATGACTTGACATTACATGGCATGAAATAATAAGCATAACATGACTTGACATAACATGGCATGAGCTGACATAACTTGAACTGAAACTGAAACTAAAACTTAGCTTGATGTGACACAAACTTGAAACTTGACATGAACGTCAACTTGAACATAACATAACATGAAACATGACTTGAACGTGAAATATATGAACTTGGAATCTTGCTCAGTAGACTTAATTAAAAAGTGACTATACGGGTGCTACACAGGTCCCCTTGAGCCTTGTGTCCCTGCCGATTACCACATCACAATACAAGTGTCTATACCAGTTGTGAGTGTGTTAATACGTACTCCACAATTTTTGTGGTCCCACGTATTCTACGTGTTACAATTGTTGTGTCTCACGTAGTGTATGCTCCACAGTTGTTGTGGCTCTATACTTCATACTCCACAGTTGTTGTGGCCACATGATTTATTTGTGCCACACTTGCTGTGGACACACAAAAAATAAAGTGGCTTCATCGGTGTTAGTGTCTGGCGTGCTCAGGTGACCAACTAGTTAGGCCCCATTCTCAACTTGTTGACTGTACTTCGTCAACCCAGAAAATTTCACACCTATTTAGACACTCCACATGAATAAAGGAATTCCACTAGGATATTACCCTATCCTAACGCTTAGTGTCTTGATTGAAATGAATAACTAAACAAGATTGTTCTTGAGGTACACAAATTGTATTCGAGACGAGATGACATGATTACGAAAAGACAAAAATCTTGACGTAGCATACGTGACATGAACGAAAGACGACAAACATGACATATGTCAAGACATGAATGAAACAGACAACATTTCATAACATGACATGCTTGTAACAGACAAAATTTTGTAACATGGAATAACATGTAACAAACAATATTTCATAACATGACATAACATGTGACCATGACATACATGTAATGGATGGCATACATAATGTGACGTACTTGCAACAGATGTAACATGAGACAGAATATATTATGTAACAGATAAGTATTTTGTGACAAGAATAATTCGTGTAAAAGATAAACATAGGATGACATATCACGGCATGGCATATAAAACAACATACGAACATAAATTGTAGTTTCCTTGCCCATCACACATATACAGTAACCTGATAGTAAGTTAAGAGCTAACTTACTTCGATAGTCGCGTTCTACGATAATAAGCGTGAAACACGAGGAACTGTAAGAGGGTATTCTAAAAGTTAGAAATTAATTAATAACAATTACAAAAGTGAAAAGAGGCAACTTAGATTAAAATTACCATTTTACCCTTTACATGTGAGAAAATTATCAATTTACCGCTAACTTAAGTATTTCACATCCTAACTCCAAAAGTTACCAAAATTTACATTCCTCATATAAATTTTATCCTAACCTCAAATATCAACTCAGAAAATTTAAAACCATTCACTACTATGGAAAACTCACTATGGCCGAAACCTACATAGGCCATTTCTTTTGATTTTGGTTCAATTCTTTCAAAATTCAAAACTCATAATTAAACCAAAATTTTGTAACAAAGATCTTCCTATTCTAAGTTTAAAAACACACTTAAAATATCCATTAAGAAAAATATAATCATCAACACCAAACTTTTTGTAAAAAGACGCAAACGTTTTAACAAAAGTAAACTTTTCAATCACAAGTTTTGACCTTAATAAAAACATCTCCAAGAATTCCAAAAATAGTAAAATCTTACTTCTAACATATTCATAACATCATCCTAAGATCAAACATGCTTTAAATCATCAAACAAAGTCACCAAAAATCACAAAGCAACACTTGAAGTTCTTGGTTTTAAACTTAGTCCAAAACAGAAACTTTCTCTCAACTAACTTTGATTAATCTCTTGATCCATTGCTTAAAGACATGTGATATTCAAAATAAAATAGTACATGGTTTAACAATGTGTCCTAAAGAAGATCCAACAATCAAACTTAAAATCACATGGCTAAAATTCAATAAAAGATGCATCTAACTCAGAAACATCAAATTCTTAGGCCTAACCAAAATCCTCTTGCATAGAAACTTCTATCTTTAAAAATAATACTAAATATCTTCGAAATAACATCCTAACATGTATATAAGAGGCTTAGGATCATCATATAAAAATATCAAAGCCTCTGGAATAAGATTAAACCACGAAATATTATAACTTTCACAAAACAAAAACTATTTTTCCACTTCCAGTTTTTAAGTTTCTAAATCTAAAGAAATCTATCATCAAAAGCTTTAGTCATGCAATAAAACCTCAATGCACATTCCCAAACATAAGATAACAACACTCCATAAAATGTTTGGACCAAGATATGTCCATTAGCTTGGTCAAAAGTTCCAAAACGTAACATACTCTCCAGTTTTACTCCTAGAATGACCTTTCCATGGTTAACAATACTTTTGACCAATCAAATGAGCATGGAATGAGACTAATAAGATATCCACAGAAACTAAACTCAAAGAAGAACAACTTATGTGAAGGAATCATCCCGCTCAAATACTTACAAAGGGTAAAAAATAGCCATGTAAAAAGACCCAGAAATCTACCCGTGAGAGCTCTTTTGGGTTTTCTCTCTAAGAACGGGGTGAAGAAGAGATACAATGGAACGAAATGTGCCTTGCACGGCTTTAGACTCCTGGAGGGGGAAGTTGTGGGCTTGAATGACCCTTGATTGGAGTTGCCTATATGACATAAAGTAGAGAATAGTGAGAGGCATGGACTGTCTGCAGCAGCTGTGAGAGATGGAGGTTGATGGAGTGGATTTCTCTTTCACATCATGACACTATTGGGTGCAGCCAATGGCAGTGGATGGTCTGCCATGTGGAGGAGCAAACTTCTCCAAGAAACTTTGCCAAGGTGGCCAATTTCGTGGGCCTTGGTGGGCCCCAACTAAGTGGGCTTCAATTGGGGGTTTAAAGAGGGTTTGGTTCGGGTTTGAGATGCTATCAAGCCCAAAACTAATTTTTATTGGCCCAATCAAATTTCCAAGGTTTAGAAGGTTGAATAATGATGTCATAATAAGAATTTTATTAATTAATAGCATGTGGAAGTGATTTAATCAAGTGATTAAAAACAATGCTAGAAATCGGGTTAGAAAGGGTTTGGATGCCAACTTTAGGGTTTGGGGAAACCGTTTAGGGTTTCAGTTTCAATCAAGCTTTTGGGGTTGCAATTGGTTTCTAACCATTTAGGGTTTTTTTAGGATTGAAACCTTCCTTGGTCTGGCACAATCTGGCTGAACAGATGAAACAAAATTTTGCTAAGGTGGCATGATCTCACACATTGATTTCCTTCACCAATCTATCTAATGGTTCCTTTTTGTGCCAAGTGTCTAATACCATTCACTATTTGTCGCTAAGATCTTGCCAAGTGTCCAAATAAAACTTCACTAACCTAATTTGGACATTCCACACTGTGATTTTGAAATCACTGTACTAGGTGCGCTTATCGAGGTTACTATTCACTCTAAAAAAAAGCATAATAAACTTAGTAATGAAACATTCTAAATATTTATATTAACTTATAGTGAAAATCGTTTACATAAATTCAACCCCGGAGTGCCCCTAAAAATAATTTCACAATTTCCAACAGACGTTTTGTCCGGAATTATGAAAATAGGCTATTGCGTCATAAATCCTAAATAATCCACTGAGTCTAATGGCGTAGACCATAATGCATTTTGACACTTCTAACCACCTCAAATAATTAAACTCATAAATGTAGCACCATAGTGAGTGATAACACTAATTATGATGACAAATTGAGCGATTGGTTGATTCGTAAAAACTTATAGGGTTTTCACGAGGTTCCTAAGGTCAGTAGAAATTCGAGCGGTGAATTTCTTGTGGGCTATTACACAGAGCACACAAGATCTAGCAAACAACAACAAGAAATGCTGGCTAATCACGACCAAAGCATACTGGAATTAAGAAAGCAGATGCAACAAATGAATGACATGATGAGGACTATTCTTGTTACCCAGAACCAGATCCAAACTTAGCTAGCACACCGTGAACCTTGTGCTAAAGCTGAATAAGAACACCAGCAAAATCGAATACCCTTGCCCAGGGGTATGAAATTGGAGTTTCCACATTTCGATGGACAGGATCCAGCAGGTTGGATCTTCAAGGATTCCCATTGCTTTGAATTTCACCAAACACTCCTTGCCCATAGATTTCTCATAGCTTCCTACCACATGAATGGGGAGGCTCTCATCTGGTACCAGGATGCAGCTGATACAGAGCAATTTAATTGCTGGCAAACATTCACACAAGCTTTGCTACTCCAGTTTGGACCTACAGCCTATGATGACCCCATGGAGGCCATCACACGACTCAAGCAAACAACCACGGTTGCTGCCTACAAAGGGTAGTTTGAAGCACTCTCAAACTGACTGAAGGGGCTGCCAAATTCTCACAAGTTGAGCTGTTTTCTCACTAGTCTCGAGGATGAGATTAGGCTTCCTCTTCGATTGTTGAATCCCATCAACTTAAATGCAGTGTTTGGCCTTGCAAGAATCTAGGAAGAATATCTGCTTAGTTCCAGGAGAGCAGTGAAACCATGGGGAGATAAAAGCAGTTCATTACAAATTACTAGGAGCCAAAATCAGTATTCAGGGGACATTCGAACCATCAAACCAGCAAACTCACCAAAGAAAGTGTATCCAATGCAGATGGATGAAAAAAGGAAGAAGGGGCTGTGTTTCCATTGTGAAGAAAAGTGGAACCCCTCACATATTTGTAAGTCCCCTAAAATCTATTTTATGCATGCTACGGATGACCATCAGAATGATAAGGGAGAGGATGTGTTTTATGATTCAAATGACTTAACTGATAATGCTCCTGCCCAAGTTATTGAGATTAACCCAAAAATTTCATTAAATGCTTTAACTGGAACCCCATGCCCTAGTACAATGAGATTGATGGGAAAAATTGGTACCTCCATGGTGGCCATTTTGGTGGATTCAGGAAGTACTCACAACTTCTTGGATCCCTCCTTGGTGACAAAGAATAAACTACCTATAGATGGGTCTGGTCAACTTAGAGTTAAGGTGGCAAATGGTGAAGAACTGCAACGTGAAGGGTGTTGTACAGCGGTGCTCACGACTATACAAGGTATTAAATTCTGCCCTTCTTTTTATGTCTTACCATTGGCTGGTTGTGATGCTGTGTTGGAGATACACTGCCTCAAAAGTTTGGGGCCCATAACCTGGGATTTCTCAAGTTTAAGTATGCGGTTTAAGTGGGTAGATAAGTGAGTAGACTTACAGGGTGTTTAGCCTAGTGAGTCCACTTTTACTAATGAGCGTAACAAGTCTCTAGTGACTGCATTTCACAAGGTTAAAGGGCTTTTGTTGCAATTAATGGCCACTGAAATAGAGGCACCTCAAGGAACTTGCAATCCACATATTGACCAATTGTTAGCATAGTTTGTTCAGGTTTTTCATGAACCAATGGGGCTTCCTCCCATGAGGTCTCATGACCATAAAATAGTATGGAAGGATGGCACTAATCCAATTTCTATTCGCCCTTATAGATACCCTCACTACCATAAAACCGAAATTGAGAAAATTGTGATGGAGTTGCTCTCTTCTGAAGTAATTAGACCTAGCTCCAGCCCTTTCTCATCACCCGTATTGTTAGTGAGAAAACATGATGGCAACTGGTGCATGTGAGTTGATTATAGGGGCCTCAACAAGGAAATTGTGAAGGTCAAATTTCCCATTCTAGTAATCGATGAATTACTGGATGAACTACATGGTTCTCGGATTTTTTCTAAGTTAGACCTATGGTCTAGCTATCATCAGATATGGGTGGTCCTAGAAGATGTTCCTAAGACAGCCTTTCGTACTCACAAAGGCCATTATGAATTCTTGGTAATGCCCTTTGGGCTTACCAATGCACCCTCCACATTCCAAGGGCTGATGAACACGATTTTTAGACTTTTTTTTAGGAAATTTGTCTTAGTTTTTTTTTACGATATCCTCGTATACAGCTGTAGCATAGAGGACCATTTCAAGCATTTACAACAGGTGTTAAGCACCCTTGTTTCCCACTGCTTATATGCAAAAAGGTCAAAATGCTCTTTGGGATATTTGAGGTTGAATATTTGGGGCATATTGTGACTAATAAGGGAGTTAAGGCTGACCCTAAGAAGGTGGCAGCTATGTTAAGCTGGCCTGTACCTACAAACACCAAGTCCTTGAGGGGATTCTTGGGTTTGACTGGTTATTATCGTAAATGTATCAAGGGGTGTGGTCTTATTGCTGCACCACTTACTGCACTACTTAAGAAAAACTCCTTTACATGGAATGACAAGGCTACCAAGGCCTTTAAAGAATTAAAAATGGCAATGACCTCACCACCTGTACTAAGACTACCTGATTTTTCCCAAACCTTCACTGTGGAGTGTGATGCCAGTGGAGATGGCCTAGGGGCTGTTCTTATGCAGCAAGGTCAGCCCATTGCATTTTTGAGCAAGGCTTTAAAAGGAAGGGCTCTAACCCTATCAACTTAAGAGAAGGAGTTCTTAGCCTTAGTCACTGTAGTTCAAAAATGGAGACCTTATTTATTGGGTCAAGCTTTCAAGGTTAAAACTGACCAGCAAGTTTTAAATTTCTGTTGGAGCAAAAGGTGGGTACTGTGGCCCAATAGAAGTGGATCACAAAATTATTGGGCTATGATTTTAGTATCGAGTACAAGCAAGAGAAAGAAAACAAAATGGCGGATGCCTTATCAAGAAGACATGAAGCTGACAACTGTATTGAGGGCTCATTGGCAGTTATTACCTTTCCAACTCCCATTTGGATTGATGAGCTAAAAGGCAGCTATTCAGGTTTTGTGGAAATGCAAGACTTGTTGGCTAAGTTCCAAGCCAACCAAGCCGCACCTAAAGGTTATACCCTTCAATAGGGGTTGCTGCTGAAAAGGGCAGATGTGTTATTGATGCACACTCAGCCTTCAATGTAACACCCTGTATTTTAGTGTATTTTTACTGAAGGATTATTTTTATTTATTCAGAAATTTATTCTCGTATTTTAAAATTGGTTGGATTTTTAGTGAGTTTATTTTTATGATTTCAATTTGGTGAAAAATATTTTTATGTGTTTTCTTAATATTTATTTATTGTTATGCATTTAAATTGCTTTTAATATTTAAATTAATTACTGTGGGATTTAATTATTTCAATTTGACTTTACCATTACGTTTAAATTATTTTATTTAACTTGTGATTTTGAAATCGTTTCCGTTGGATCCTTTTTGTGACCCAAGTTATGAGGATTGGACCTCATTTATTTTTCCTCTATTTTTCTTTCATCTTTTCCTTTTCTCTTTCTTTTCTTTTCTTCCTTATTTCTCCTTCGGTTTCCTTCTCCCGCGCGAACTGCTCCCCCTCCCTTTCTCTGTCCGTTTCCTTCTTCACCACCCAGCGCCGCCGTGAGCCGGCGGTGGCTGTCACCGCCCAGCCTGTTAGCTTCCCCAGCCGCCGGCGACCCTACCCCACCAACCTCAGCTCCATTCGCGCCGCCGTTAGCCACCACGAGCCCATTGAAGCCGCGACATTCTTTCCGCCGCTGCGCCGGCGTCTCACCACCATTGGCCACCATCTTCACACCACTTCATCTTCGACTTCTTGGCAACCCATTGGACCCAACCCCACCTCTGATTTGTCACCGGTGAAGCACAACCAACCCCATTTCCGTTTTGGGTATTTTTGGCCTTAAACCACCCCTTGTGCCGTCACCCACTGCCAACCTTCACCACCACTAGCTTCACCGTATCATTTTTGGGTCTTCGTTTGTCTCCGTTGAAAAGTAGGAATCTGTGACCCACGGCCACAGTGTATTTTACACTGTCCTACAGCTGTTTTTCCACTTCTGGCAGCTTCGTGATCCTTCAAAAATTGTTATATAGCACTGTAAGTATTTTCCAAAGAATTCTTGTGAATTTAATGTATTTTTGCACTAACACATTTCACTGCATTTGAACTGTTGATTGGTTTTGCCGGACTGAGTACGAGGAGTACGGGGGTCGGATGGATTGGTGATTGGAGTTGTTTGGTTGGATTTGATTGGGTTGGTTATTGATGGTTGTTGATTAGTGTCGGTACATGTACATTTCATGATATCATGCATGATCATGTTTGTAAAGGAAAACTGGGTTTTCGTGTATTGCATTCATGTTCATGTGTTTATGAAAACTGGATTTTCTTGTGAGAATGGAATTCGAGTGCGTGTGTATCATGACCCCAAGCCGAGATGCGGCATTATCTCGGTGGAGCTCCTCTGGTTACTCGGGAGCGGAATATACTAAGTAACGTCCCCTGGATTTTCGCCGGGCGACAATGGGATCGGACGAGAGATTCGTGCCGACTCCGTGGTCCTTTTGCTGGCGGGGACTAGAGGATGTCTGCCCATGAACGTGCTGGGCGCAGAACTGGGCATCGCTTGTTGCGTAGTGGGTGCTCGGCCATGAACGCGCTGGGCGCGGAACTGGGCATCGCTACGAAGCCAGGACGTGCGGATGGTCCCAAGGGGAGGCCATGGTGCATAGGGTAATAACGGATTAATTGGCTATTTTCTGGGAAAATAGTGTGTGTTGGATTTTTTGTAAACCATTTTCTAGGAAAATGTTTTACGGATTATATTTGGGCCAAACGGGGTTTTGGCGTGTGTTGGAAAATCATCATTTTCGGGAAAAATGACGTTTTGAGGAAAAATGCATATTTCATCATATGCATGCATGTTGGTTGCATTAAATGCATTTTACTCCTAAGGATTATTTGGGTTATACTTACCTGCAGTACGATTTTGTGGTAACGCAGACTTTGATGCAGATGAAGATGAGGGTGAGCCTGAGGAGTCGGCTCCGCCCGATGAGTGATTTGGGATCACTCATTTGTATTTTGGGACATGTGTCAAACTTTATTTTTGGATGACTGTATAACTATTTAAACCCTTTTACTGATGTTTACTTCTATTTAAATTCTGGTACTTAGTAGACTTAAATATCCGCTGCGTTGTTATTGTACACTGTCGCATGTACACACACTTGGTACTTTCGTTGGGATGCGTGACCATGTTGTCATCATCCCGGCATCTCGATTCCCGTGTTTCCTTACATGGGGGTCGGGGGCGCCACATTCAAAAACAAGGTTCTCAAGTTTATTCATGAGGACCCACAGGCTGGTCACTTAGGATTTCTCAAAACTTATCAACGGGCCAAGAGAGATTTTTACTGGAAAGGGATGAAGAAAGATATAAAAAAAACAGTTCGAGAATGTGATATTTGCCAAGTTAATAAAACAGAAAATGATCTCTAACCAAGACTCCTCCAACCACTTCCTATACCGAGTCATGCTTGGGAAGCCATTTCCCTTGACTTTGTGGAGGGTCTACCTAATTCCCAAGGAGCCACAGTCATATTGGTTGTTGTCGACAAGATGACCAAATATGGCCATTTTATAACACTATCCCACCCTTATACAACAGCTAGAGTGGCTCAAAAATCTTTTCAGGAGGTGTTCAAACTCCACGGTCTTCCTAAAACTATAGTTTCTGATTGGGATCCCATCTTCCTCAGTTTTTTTTGGAAGTCCTTATTTGAGCTCCAAGGCTCCACTTTACATTACAGCTCCGCTTACCATCCTGAAACGGATGGTCAAACAGAGGCTCTTAACAAGACCTTGGAAGGTTACCTACGGCGCTATGCAGGGACTAACGCCAAGAGTTGGGCTTAATGGTTGTCTATGGCAGAATTTTGGTACAATACCTTTTACCACACGGTTACAAAAATTTCACCATTTGAGGCCCTCTATGGTTATAGCCCTCTTAAACTACTTACATACATACTAGGAACAGGATCCAACAACTTAGTTGACACTCTACTGCAAAACAGAGAACAACTCAAAGCAGTACTTAAACAAAACCTAGAAGCTTCTCAAGGAAGGATGAAGCTTTATGTGGATAAAAGAAGAACAAAGTGGGAATTTAATGAGGGGGACTAGGTCTACCTCAGGCTTCAACCATACCGCCAGAAGTCTATGGTTACTCATCAGAACCTCAAACTCTCACCGAGGTTTTATGGGCCCTTTTGCATCCTCCAACGCCTGGGGAAGGTAGCGTACAAGTTGGATCTACCGACTTCATCAAAGATCCACCCAGTTTTTCACGTTTCATGCCTGAAACAAAAACTAAGGGATCAAATCAGCCCCCTGCCACAACTTCCCCCAATGAACTCGGAGGGGAAATACTTCTTGAGCCCGAAGCGATTGTGGATAGAAGACTGAAACAACATGGCTACAAGGCCATCACAGAGGTTTTGGTGAAATGGATTGGGGCTTCTGATGAGAATAATACTTGGGAGTCTCTCCGGAAATTGCGAAACATATACCCACACCTTGTGGGTAAGGTGCTTTAAGGGGAGGAGATTGTTACGGGCTCTATGGGATGGCCAAGAGGAGTACCAGAGAGTCGCCGTAGTTGGAAGGGACAAGAGTGAAGTAGCTGAAGTGAAGATGAACTGTCGAAGAGAAGTGAACTAGGGTTATGGCATGGAACTCGAAACGCACCGTTTGAAGTAAGATCAAAGTGCATTGTTTCAATAAGCAAGGAACGCAGCATTGGGAGGCTCAGAAGATGAACGACTACATGCTATTTTTACATGTTATGTTTTTGTTTATTCTTAAGTCCTTGTCGTTTACGTACTTGAATTTAGTCACTTTCTGTTTTACATTTTGTTACGTAGTTACACGTGTATCACTGTCATTTGAGCAATTGGTTAGTAGTGCTGCAATATGTACGCTAGAAATGGAAGAGAAGAATCATCTGGAAACTTGAAGAATTGGCTATTGAATTTGGAGGTTAAGGGGCCCTCGAAGAACCCTATGGCAACTTGAATTTCTCAGTTGCTTTTTATCAAACACCTGCATTTCCGTCTCTTCTATTACATTTTTCTGTTGATTTTGTTCTTTCCATTCAACAGAATTCCAACTCAACCCAGAAACACCTTCCACTAAACCAGAAATCCATACACAAACTCAGAGAACCCTTACAGCCTTTGGTTTCTTGGCTCAAATGGACATCATTGGTCTTGGATTGCATTCCCTCCCCTTATCTGCTAAAATCTTTGGAGGCCTTTGAAACACATGATACAGGGATTCCTGGCTAGGTTTGAATACAAAAAGCATTTCATCTCATTTCATCTCATATCATCTAATTGTTATAATTTTCCTAAATTCTCATACAGAATACAATAAACAGTTCAACTTTTTCAAATCTTAAAAATAATAATAATATTAAAAAATAATATTATAACAATATTTTATTCAACTTTCAACTTTCTCTCAACTCACTATCAAAACCTCCCAAGTGGTAAGATAAGGTGGTCCTTTGTTATCCTACCTACTTATCCTAATAGAAGAGGTACAGAGAAGAAATTTAAACTGTGTTCTTCACCTGTTCCCAGGCTTCTAAATGAAGAAAAGCTATGGTCCTTAATAACGCGATTGGCTTGAAGGAAGCCTCATTTCCTTGGCAGTTCTCCGAACACTAGTAGACTACTGTCCTTTATCCTCTCTATGAGAAGTTAGTCTACAATGAGTTGTTACTTCTGTAAGCTGAGACATGATAATTTACTGCGCTTTTTTTTCAAGGAAAAAAAAAAGGTTATGATTGGACGAAATAATGAATCTAATCCAGAACACACGCTTGCCCTTTCATAGAAAAGTTTACTCCTCTTTTCTAACAAGGACTAAGGATTCATTTTCCGGACTGAATCTTATCCATTGCATCCCACTGAAACGAGGTAAGGTACATACGGTCAAGTATACAAGCTGAACCAAATGTGTATGCTTTCTCCTTGATTCCATTGTATTTCAGATATATTTTTTAAGAATAAAATATGTACACTTGAAGCAAGATATATAGGTATCAAACAAGTAAAACTAAGAAGAAAACAATATTCTCTAAGCAGAAATTAAAGATTCAGTATCAGACAGCCTAGATATGTTGTTACAATGGCATATTATCCCCTCTGACAGGAGAAAATATATCCTTCATGTGGGTATATCATTGATCCACAAGCCAGAACTATTCTTTGCATAATCCTCAAGAACCATGGCAAAATTTACCCCGCAAAGGTTTTCTGTCAGAAAAGACTTGCTTGAGCCAACCTTCTTTGCCCCCGAGCAACGAGCAACTCATAATCCTGCATGTATTTATTGATGAGGACTAAGTAGAACATACAAGAAAATTTGAAAACTCAAACTGGGTTTGTCTGTTTCCATCTTATTATTTTAACATTTAGGAGGAGGACTCTGAGGCATCACTGTGAAAATAATGTTTAAGCCCTAGTTTTTAACATTTTAGGGGACTCAATAGGAGCCAGAGAACCCCTTGCTTACCTCTAATCCATCTGCGCACTGTGCTACAACAGCTTTTGCATCAGAAAACTCATTGATAAGTAATTTGACCTTATGACAAATATAATCTTCCCTTCTGCTATAATATATGCAGTTTTATGGGATGATTGACACAAAACAAAGGAAGAGACTCCTTTTGAGTTACCTAGAAATTGAAATACAGACACACACACGTACACATGATATACGAAGTAAAAAATGAAATGCATCATGGAGTGAAATCCCTGATTTGAGCTAGGTAAATATAAATGGAAAAAAGATGTTTCCAATTCATCAAAATCAGAAGCTTTTCTACATATATATGATCCGCTAGGGTTATGGAACAAGTCATGTACATGTTAATTATCCACCACTTAATTCTATAATCCATGGAGGGAAAAACTTTGGCAGAAGTTCTATCATAATTCACTAAAATCAACATTTCTCCAACAAAAATAACCATATCGTATTAGCTTTCACCATATTTATAATCAAATTACCTGTACAATAGCTTGAGCACAAAGCTTTCCTCACAGAACAGCACCTTCCATTGAAGCCAAATACTTTTGCTTTGTCTAGTCACCAACTAAGTAGAAGCCCTTAATACGAGATCTTTGTAATTAGGGACGGCAAGGTTCACAAATAATTTGGGACATTTTTGTAAACGGACCTTAGAAAATTCTCAGTTAGATTACATTAGGGAAATGGAGTAACTTAAAGGTTGCATGGAAACAATATTGCAACTTTGACTACAGAATTCAATTCTCCAGATCAATAATATATACATGCTATAATCATATAAAGGGTACTAAATAAATGTCCATTATTTATTTTAGAGAATCCAAAAGACTCCAAGTTTCTGGTCATTTTGTCATACCTTTGTGTTTTAACAACATGGTACTTTACAATCTTTGCTTTGCTCTGATCTGTGGATATTTCATCTGGAAAGAGCTTTGCGAGTTCCTTCATTGTAGCATCAATAATATCAGCATCACTGCTTGAAATCCATTCTTCTGCTGGCGCAAAAACTAATTCCGGCATGGATTCGTTTGGGTTATAATATTCCTGCACAGCGCAAAATATTCTGTTATTTCCCATTTTCCCAAAAAATAAAATGTCTGATTTCTTCTTATTGTAAGAAGCAAGAATTCCGATTAACCAAGAATTCCGATTAACATCCCATAGATTGGTATTTATGTGGGCTTAAGGACGTGACATAAAAATTCGAAAAAACTAAAAAATCTAATCAGTTTTTACCTTACATGTTACTATTGTGACACACCATATGATAAGGATATGGGTAGGTGGTGTATGGGATCTCACATTACTTGGGATGTAGATGTTCTTGCTTTATATAAGGTTCTAACGGGGCTCCAATTATATCATTAACTAGTCCTTTTCGAGTATAGGCCATGTGGTTTTGGCCTTCCATTAGGACATTACAGATGGTATCAGATTCAATCTCAACCAGAAATACGGGACTTGAGCCATGCTACCTACGATGGATTGGTACTTAAAAAAAATTCAAACACAAAAGGGTAGAGATAACCTAAAATTTTAGTCTTCATCTTTTTTGTTTTTGAACTCCCTTTTGTTTTAGCCAGTATCCCTCATCTTTTATTTGTCCTTTTTTTGGTTTACATAAATTCCTAATTATTTTTTTGTTCAAGTTGTTATTAAACATTTAATTTTTTTTATTAAATTATCTATTTTTTTAAAATTATTTTAGAATTCTTCTTATATTTTTAGGACTAGAATCAAATTTTATATTTCTTTTCTATCAAACTAATTAATGGAACGTTAATAGATTTTAAAAAAAGTATTTAACAGGATACTAATTAATTTATACTTGTGGGTAACATTAGGGTGTAATTTGTGGCTGGAAGATATGCTTAAAACTAAATTTAATAAAATAATAATAGTTAAATAAATGGGAAAAGGCTCCACACGGCCAAGGGAACAAATCCAAGCCATCTCTCGTTAACGAGAAGATGAAGGATGGAGCCATAGTTAGCAACAAAGTCTATTCATAGTACTTTATTTCCTAACCTTGCTTTATCTTTGGTGGTCCGTCAATATTTCCATGTCAGAAGATCGAGAGTTCTCTATATTTTTCACTCTGCCCTGTACAGGTTCCCACGATCGGAATGTGGCCGAGTGATGTCAGTCAAGTTCATCCCATCATCCAATTGATTACTTTTCCTTGTAGGCGCGCCTTGCTTCATGGACAATCTTGGATCCTGCAACCGGGTATCGGGCTAAGGCCTAGTGAGCTTGTGAAGTGGGAAAAATTCCCTTACAGATGCTATCAATAAAGCCAGCTGAGAATTATTCACAGACTGATGTTTGTAGAGGCGGGTTCCTCCTAAACGACTACGTTCATCCTTTCACAAAATTAATCAACATAGGTAAAGCATGCAAATACGATCCGGCATCTTTTCCAATTGACACACCAGTTACTCGTTCCGTTTCAAGCGTTGGTAACATAAAGATACTAATTTTTTTTTTCATTAAAATGTTGTCTAATATTTGTAATAACAACTCAATTACACGTAAGTATAACAGAAATGGAACGTACTTGCTTTGTTTTGTTGTTCAACCCACAAATGATTGTCTTCAGCTTAACAGAAATGGCCTAAAGTACATATCATATAGGAGAAAAGCTAAATCCGTTTCTGATATATTATTTTTTTAATTATTTTTTATTTTGTGATTAAGAAAGTATTTTTTAATGATATTATAAATTTTTACAAAAAAATATTTAAATATATAAAATAAATTAAAATAAAGAATACCAAATAATCTTGTCAGAGTCATTCCCGAGGATGTAGCAGATGCAACAACCTTCTTCTACACCACAAATGTTAATATTGATATCAAAAAATGCTCAAGAAGATGCAGAGCATCAGAAAAATATTTATTAAAGTGAGATTGTATGAAATGAATTACAATTTATATATACTAACTTACAAATGCAGGAAAGATAAAATTGAAATATCTAACTAACTCTAACAGAACCTCTATAACAGAATCAAATGAAACTATATTATCTCTAATTACAAAATTAGAGCGAACAAGTAGACTCTAGTAGGCCTAGTCAGCAGTGTGACATTTCCCCGTGGACAGATTTATTTAAGACGTAAAGTGTAAACAAAAATATAATAAAAAAGAGTGGCGCTACGTAGAGTCCACATAATAGGACTCCTTTGCAGTCCAAATATAGGAATAGATTAAAAGGCCCTCATTTTTATCATAAAGACCAAAACAACCTTATTTCTAAATAAAGAAAAAGTCAGAAATCTGAACTTTCCCTCTCCCTCTCTGTGCCGTGTGTCTGGGTATCTACAATGCATCTGGCCTCTGGGTCCTTGTTACACGACTTAGACATGGAGGAGAAGCAACATAGCAGATGAAGGGGTGTTCGTGGGAATGGTCGTGCAAGTGTTCGAGAGAGAAGAAGTCTAAAGTGTGAACTTGGTCTGATGTCGTGGGTAGCAGAGAAGGATTAAAGAGAGGTGGGCTCAGCTGGGCCATGAAGAGCCTTGGGCTTGTGTCTCCTGGAAGCATTAGATTTAATATTGCTTTGTAATAGTTAAGGCCCATAGGCCCTTTTTAGTTAATATGGACAGTTTACTATTTTACTCTTTCACTATATGAGACCTGCAAATGATGTAGTTAGTTATCACGAAGAATATTCTGGATTGTTTCTATTTTGGAGGAGCCTCCCTCGAAGCAGGCGCACTTATTTTCTATTTTCAATACATCATTCACTCGATTTCATCTTCAAACCATTTCTCTTCTTTTTACATTACAATCGGGTTGTTACATGGTGGTACCAGTGCCCCCGATCCTCTCAATCCATGGCTGAAGGAACACATTTGTCCCAATTGCAAGATGGATTGCAGTCCTTCATGAAATCCACTGAACCGCAGCTCACCACCATTGAAGTTGAAATGCAAGCTATGCGACGTCAAATGGAGGCCATGATGCACCAGCTTTCTTCCTTAGCAATAGAGATGAAAGCTGCAAATTCACAAAAATCATCAGGTTCAGGTAACAATGGCAATCCAAACACAAATGAACAGATGGTTTTACACACTGGAGAGATCCATCCAAGAGCTATACGCTTGGATTTTCCCACATTTAATGGAGGAGATCCACATGGTTGGTTGTATAAGGTGAATCAATTTTTTTCCTTCCATAATACCTTACCTCAGCATCATTTGAGATTGGCATCTTTTCACATGGAGGGCAAGGCCCTCGTATGGTTTCAGGGCCTAGATGAATCAGGTCTCCTGACTTCATGGGAGGAAATGGTGAAAATAATGTTAATCAGATTTGGACCCTCTAGTTATGATGGTCCTATGGAACAATTAACTAGACTAAGACAAGTGGGGACAGTTGAAGAGTATAAAGCTCACTTTGAAGCTTTATCAAACAGGTTGAGGGGACTCTCAAATCAGTACAAACTGAGTTGTTTTCTCAGTGGACTTAAGGATGAAATAAGGTTGATTGTACGCATGTTTAACCCAAACAACCTCATATTTGCCTATGGCCTTGCCAAAATCCAAGAAGAAAATATTTCCCTACATAAGAAATACACTCCCAGAAATTTTAACCATCACCACATAGAACCAGCATCTCTTAAATTCCAACCCACCCAACCCAACCCTACAAACCAGAAAAATTATGGGACATCAGTAGTACCTGTCCAGAAAATTAGTCCCGCTGAGATGAAAGATAGGCGTACCAAAGGTCTTTGTTACCATTGTGACTCAAAATGGCACCCTAGCCATAGATGCCAAACCCCCAAACTCTATCTAATTGAAGAAGTGTTGGATGATGTGGGCTTGAATGAAGTTGACCCAGGACCAAACACAGATCAAGAAGAGTGCTCAGACGGGACTAACACTAGGAAAGAACATGAAATATCATTACATGCTATCATAGGAACTATCAATCCTAGAACTATGCATGTCATGGGGAGAGTGGGCAGCCAAGCAGTGACAATTTTAATTGACTCGGGAAGTACACATAACTTTCTCGACTCAGCTTTAATGTCTCAGCTACATCTACCAGTTTCCACTCATGAAATAGTAAGAGTAAAAGTTGCTAATGGTGATCAGCTAGAAAGTGATGGGAAGCATATGGGGGTCAATGTTAATATTCAAGGGGTATTCTTTCAAGTGGATATGTACCTGCTTGAGTTGGCAGGCTGTGACATGGTTCTTGGAGTCCAATGGCTACAGGGATTGGGCTCCATTCTTTGGAATTTCCAAGAATTAACCATGCAATTCACTTACAATGCTAAAATTGTTGTTCTAAAGGGGTTGTCTGCTACCAGTTGGCTGGAGGAAGGACCTATTGACAGGTCAAACAGCTCTGAAACTAAGGGTCTTTTATTACAATTGATTGAAACCTCACCCGATACACAAGCCCAAACCATACCTATTCCTATACATGAACACCTAGACACTTATACCGACATCTTTGCCACCCCAAAAGGCCTACCTCCTATACGCACCCATGACCACACTATTAACCTTCAGCCCGGCACAAAACCAATTTCAGTAAGACCCTATTGCTAACCTTATTTTCAAAAGGATGAAATTGAGCACCTTGTTAAGGAGTTGTTGGAATCCAGGGTCATTCGCCCTAGTCATAGCCCCTACTCTTCCCCGGTCCTATTGGTGCGCAAAGCTGACGGTACGTGGCGCCTATGTGTGGATTATAGGGCTTTGAACAGCGCTACTGTCAAGGATAAATATCCTATTCTGGTTGTAGATGAGTTGATGGATGAATTACACGGGGCCAAGATTTTTTCTAAACTTGACTTGCGGTCAGGCTACCATCAAATCAGGATGAGACCGGAGGATATTCCTAAAACTACGTTCAGGACGCATGAAGGCCATTATAAGTTTTTAGTTATGCCTTTCGGCTTAACTAATGCACCCTTAACCTTCCAAGGCCCCATGGATAAGGTTTTTAAAACTTTTCTCCGTTGTTTTATTTTAGTCTTTTTTGATGATATACTAATCTATAGCAGCGACATGGAGACGCATTTAAAACATTTAAAGGCCACTTTTGACATCCTTAGAGAGCACCAATTTTATGCTAAAAGGACCAAATGTTGTTTTGCACAATCTGAAATTGCCTATTTAGGCCACTTGATTTCGGGACAAGGTATTAAAGCCATGCTGAAATGGCCTGTGCCTAAGTCTATTAAGGCTCTAAGAGGTTTTTTAGGCCTCATGGGATATTACTGGAAGTTTGTAAGGGGGTATGGAGCCATTGCTGCCAAATTGACGGAGTTGCTAAAAAAAGACAGTTTTAGATGGGATGCCCAAGCTCAAATTGCCTTTGAAGAGTTGAAGCATGCCATGACTCAACCTCCAGTTTTGGCTTTGCCAAACTTTCAGTTACCATTTGTTATTGAGTGTGATGCTTCTGGAGAAGCAATTGGGGCTGTACTGATGCAACGAGGTCAAGCCATAGCATTTTTCAACCAAGCATTAAAGGGTCGAGGTCTAGCGTTGTCAACCTATGAGAAAGAATTAATGGCACTAGTCTCAGTTGTGCAGAAGTGGCGAGCATACTTATTGGGTCACTCCTTTGTGGTCAGAACAGACCAACAAAATTTAAAGTTCTTGTTGGACCAAAGAATAGGGACTCCTATGCAGCAAAAATGGATACTTAAGCTGTGACGACCCGACCCTATATTTTTTTTAGGGATAAAATTTGAATAATTTTATTAAGGCTCTATCAATATTATTATTATTATTATTATTATTTTTTAGTCCAAGCCCTTGAATCCTCTTCTTAATACAACTCCTCTTGCCGGATTTTTTTTTTCTTCTTCTTTGAATTTCAAACAATCCACTCACATGCATGCACGTCTCTTCCTTTATTTTTTTCTCTAGGGTTTTCCACCATGTTTTTCTTTTATATACGAGAACTTTGATGGTTGCCGCAATAGCCCTCCATCACGTAGACTCCTCTCGGTGCTAGAATTCTATGCATGCACGGCTTCATCCGTTTTCCTCCACATTCACGTTTCTCATCCTAGGGTTTTTCTCTTGGCTCTCATTTGGCTAGGTTTATAAATAGGTTAGGCCCTCCTCTGCATGAAGGAGATAGCCGCTGCCACCAACATCTAGAGACACTCATGCACACAGAGCACTTTCTGCAATCCTCCTCCCCTCAAAACTGCAACACACGTCCGAGAAGACAAGCTCCACCACCTCCCTCAAGTTCGTCCAGCAGACCACCTCTCCCTCCACCGTAAATCCCAAAAAAATAACTTCACTGCCGTGTTGGTCCACATTCTTCCTCCACGCACAGAACCACTGCACGCCACCGGGAAACCGCAACACCACCTTGCCGAAGCCAAGCAAACCACGTCTCAGCTCCTCCCTCTGGCCACCTCGTAGCCCAGCTAGCAGAACCACCGCACGGCCCGCCCTCGAAAAAGCCATAAACCCGCTGCCATCCTCCCCTGTTTTAGCCCTCAAAAACAGAGCACTGAGCTCTTCGACCGTAAGCCACAGCCCGGCCACCCTCAGCCATAGAACTCGCCGACCAGCACAACCCTGAGGCACCCACTCCATCCCGGTAAGCCCACGACCGTCGTCGTCCCCCTCTTTCTCTCGGTTTGTTTGCGGCTTGACTGAACTCCTGCTCTCCTCCTCTCGGCGTCAACTCCCACTCTCCTCCTCTCGGCGTCATACCACCACTGCCCAGAGAACCCAGTCGCGTCTCCGGTCCTTCCCCTGCCACCCAGAGCCGCCGTGCATCAGCTTCCTCTCTCGGTGAGCATCGCAGCCCCCAATCCGATTGCATGCAATTTTTTCCTTTCATGCAACCCGTAAATCAATTTTTGTTTTTTGGTTAGTTAACTTACAAAAATGCCCCTCCATTTTATTTTCCTAAAATGCCCATGTACAATATGTTATTTTCCAAAAATATCCTTGCTTATTTAAGACTAACGGGTAAGGCTATTTTAGCGTCAGGAAGTGTTTAGGTTTAGAAAATATAGACTATTTCAGTAGTTAGGTTTTTAAATAGAATCACTTGTTTAATTAGAAATTTATGCAAAATACGTGTTTATTTTTATAGGCAACCGATTTCGTGCCGAAAATAGTGGATTAGCATTGCAAGGTAAGTAGCATGATCATATCCTTACGCTTATGTACAGTGAGCTGTTTGTCTTTTTATAAAAGATATTATGCATGTATGCCCTTTATTGGAAACCCCTTTTTACGTACCCAAAACATGATAAAATTATGAAAAAGTCATGATTTTATGTGAAAGATTATTCATAAAATTATTTAAGAAATGCATGATTTTATGAGAGAGTTATTTCGTAAAATATTTATGAAAAATCATGATTTTATGCGATGAAACATGTATCACGATGTTTATGAAAGAATGCGATTTCGTTTGAAATCTATGATACGATATGACAAGTATGTATGTGATTTCTTTTGAAATCTATGAAATGACAAGTATGCAAGTATGATTTGATAAAATATGTAACGGCCTATGTTATGATATGAAAACGGTACCTATGTTATGGGCATATTGCATTGCCAGGTCGTGCATGCTGGTAGTGCACCCAGTATTGTCTTCCTTATGTATGGATTCCACAACCCGCGGCCACGGGCGGAATCGGAATCTATTTAGATTCGCTAACCCTAACTCACGGGGGTCAACAGTGGGTAACGGCCTATGATAAGTGAAAGATAAGTTAATGTTCATGCTCATGTTATTTATGCATGTATTTATGAATATGCACGCTTTTCAGGACACCTTATGTTTATTATGTTTACTGTATGATGTGTTGCTTATTGAGTATTCGACTCATTTTAGTTTGTTTTCATGTTTTTAAACCCCCCAGGTGATGACATTTATGAAGATGAGACTGCAGGACAGGACTTGACTCCGGGAGGCAAGGTTGAGGCCTAGACAGATTTTGTTATGACTATTTCTATGGTTTAAAGTTTAAATAAATTATTTTGATAAGCACATAAGACTTCTGTATTCTTAATAAATGCTTCCGCAGACTTTATTTTGGATTTTCAATATTTATTGAAATTTGTTATTTTATAGAATTCTTTCTTATCTGGCGCGTTGTTAAAAAGGAAAAGCTTTTATATTTAAGTTTAGTAGTAGCACACTGGTTCCTCGAAAATTCTAAAATGTCTTTATTGGAGAGCGGGGTGTTACATAAGCTTATGGGCTACGATTTTCTGGTTGAATACAAGAAGGGCAGGGATAACGTAGTGGCAGATGCGCTGTCCAGACAAGGAGCAGAAAATGAAATCTCGGTGGCTTTAATCTCTCTGCCAAGTTGGGATTGGGTCACTGACATCAAAGCTTGCTATGATACGGATGGGGAGGTACAAACTCTGCAAAAACAGTGGCATCAAGGGAAGCTACCGCATCACTATGCTGTAAAAAATAATATTCTGTTTTACAAAGACAGAATTTATATTCTTGCCAACTTAGACCTCATTGACAGGATATTACACTTGGTGCACAATAGCCCTATGGGTGGTCATTTGGGTTTTGATAAGACACTACATAGAGTGACCAAAGACTTTCATTGGCCCGGGCTTAAGACAGATTTAAGAAGGTTTCTGAAGAGTTGTGAAACATGTCAGACAGTGAAGGTGGATAATACTCTTCCTAGTGGGCTTCTACAGCCATTACCAATACCTTCTTGCCCATGGACAGATATATCCATGGACTTTGTTGAGGGATTACCTGCCTCCAATGGATTTAATGTTCTCTGGGTAGTGGTGGACAGATTCACCAAATATGCTCACTTTGTCCCAATTTCTCATCCCTATACAGCTAAGATGGGGGCAGAATTATTTGTGAAGCATGTGTTTAAGTTACATGGAATGCCGCATTCCATTGTTTCAGATCGGGACCCTACTTCTACAAGTAAATTCTGGAAGGAATTTTTTTCCTTACAGGGTGTACAATTAGCTTTTAGCACTGCCTACCATCCTCAAACTGATGGTCAGACAGAAGCTGTCAATAAATGGGTGGAAAACTACTTACGGAGCTATGTAAGTGATACGCCTAAGGAGTGGACTAATTGGGTCCCATTAGCAGAATGGTGCTTCAATTCCTCACAACATGCATCAACCAAAGTCACCCCCTTTGAGGCATTATATGGTTACAAACCTCCTAAGTTAACTAGCTACACTACTGAGACAGCCAAAATTAATGAAGTGAGCCTCACCTTACAGCAGCGTGACCAGTTGTGGAACCTATTGAAACACAATCTGGTTAGGGCTCAAGAAAGAATGAAAAAATATGCTGATCAAAAGAGAAAAGAGGCACTGTACCTAGTTGGAGATTGGGTTTATTTACGCTTACAGCCGTATAGGCAGTCTTCCATCCACCACAGAAAGAACTTCAAACTTTCTCCCAGATTCTATGGCCCTTACCATATTTTTCAACAGGTCGGTGAAGTGGCTTATCGTCTTCAACTACCCGATACAGCGCAGATTCACAATGTTTTCCATCTCTCACAATTAAAAAAAAATTAGGTCAGAACATAAACCCACTACCTACCCTTCCATCAATGAATTCCAAGGGGATTTTCAAACTAGAGCCCGAAGAAGTCATAACTAGGAGGATGAGAAAGGTAAAAAACAGACCTTTAGTGGAATTGCTGATCCGTTGGCAGGGCAGCCACGGGAGGAAGCATCCTGGGAAGCCTATCATCGCTTGCATGAGGAATTTCCCCACCTTGTGGGCAAGGTGCTCCAAGGGGAGGGCAAACTGTTACACGACTTAGACATGGAGGAGAAGCAGCATAGCAAATGAAGGGGTGTTCGTGGGAATGGTCGTGCAAGTGTTCGAGAGAGAAGAAGTCTGAAGTGTGAACTTGGTCTGATGTCGTGGGTAGCAGAGAAGGATTAAAGAGAGGTGGGCTTAGCTAGGCCGTGAAGAGCCTTGGGCTTGTGTCTCCTAGAAGCATTAGATTTAATATTGCTTTGTAATTGTTAAGGCCCATAGGCCCTTTTTAGTTAACAAGGACAGTTTAGTATTTTACTCTTTCATTATATGAGACCTGCAGATGATGTAGTTAGTTATCACGAAGAATATTCTGGATTGTTTCTATTTTGGAGGAGCCTCCCTCGAAGCAGGCGCACTTATTTTCTATTTTCAATACATCATTCACTCGATCTAATCTTCAAACCATTTCTCTTCTTTTTACATTACAATCGGGTTGTTACAGTCCTCCACTGCTATATACAAAGCTTAGGTTGTTTTTCTTTATTTTCCAGCAAATGTTCGTTGTGTCCAAAACAAGGGATGAGTGCATATTTTGCTACG
This sequence comes from Juglans regia, assembly GCF_001411555.2. Classification (NCBI taxonomy): domain Eukaryota; kingdom Viridiplantae; phylum Streptophyta; class Magnoliopsida; order Fagales; family Juglandaceae; genus Juglans; species Juglans regia. The sequence continues at coordinate 24,148,824 of NC_049907.1, forward strand.
CATCAATCTCCTCTACTGTAAGCCAATGAATTATCAATCCTTTTTTTAATTGTAAATGACTCATTCACATCAACAATCACCCATTCTACTAATATGGACATGTTGATTCTACTATATTTTACAAAGACTATCTGTTCTTTTTTTTTTTTGACATGCATTCATGCATGGTTATTTTGTCTACTTCGACTAGTATTTGACATCTTAACATATTGGTCATCTATTCCTGAAGATTTGTGTAGCTTTTTATTTCTTAATCCAGGCATCATTATACATATTTGCAATACTTTAGATTGAGAAAAGTTATAAATAAATTGTTGAGAAAACTTACTTTTAAATTTGGATTATTGTCATAGAAAAAATATATAAATTGTTGAACAATTAATGAGAAGCCATGGTCTCTTTCCTTTCTCCATTGGGCGGGCCCTTCATCAAGCACTCTCAAGACATGGGCAAGAAAGCTAGAAAAACATCATGGAACCCATTCACAGATTTTTACAAACATGTAGAGTGCACACTGCCCTTTTAAACAACGAATGAAAATAGAAGAGTAATAACCCAACAAAAAACCTAACAAATTTAAAACACCCCCATGGAACCCATTCACAGATTTGTAATAACCCAACAAATTCATTGACGAATTGTGGTGATGTAAGATTACGTCAAGAATATTATGTAAACTTTCTTTTGATTGTGTAAGGTTACAAAACAATTTTGTAATCACCCCCTTAGAATATCAAATTGATCGCCCCCAATAAATCTTACATCTCCTAACAATGATCAGGCATCAATTACAATAGAAGAGGAGAAAATAGAAGCGTACATCTACACCTTACAGCCTATGGAGAGAGAGAGAGAGAGAGAGAGAGAGAGAGACGCATGGGCAGACTGGATCCTCTCTTGAGGAAGGGGAAGGTGACGTCAATGGCCGAGAGAGCTGCGAGGGCGACGTTCCTTTGCTCTGCTCTAGATTTCACTGAGGAAGGAAGGAATTTCACTTGCTCGGTTCTGCTACGTGGACTGCAATAAGAAATATATATATATATTAATTTTGTTTATTATAATAATAAAACAAGAGCAGTGCTACCCATAAGCCTCACACCCTGCACATCCACTTAAAAACATGTCATTTTACTTTTTTTCCTATTTTACTTACAAACATATCTAGAATAATTTTCATTATGTAGGTAAAAAAAAATAAAATGACATATTTTTAAATGTGATCTTTCTCTATATCTATTTTCATAAAACAAATATAGAGAAAGCCAAAAGGAGACAAAGCATTGTAGAGAAAAAGCTCTTGCTTCAAAAAATTAAATGTTATAGATATATGTAAATTAATATGTCACTAAAAAAAAAAGAGGAAAACTAATCCAATCGATGAATTTTGTTTTTTTTAAAATTTATTTTTATGTAGAGATTAAGGTTATATTTTTTTAATAATATTGTGAATTTATTTTTTAAAATATTTAAAGATATGAAAAGAATGAATCAAAAAATAAATAAAAAACATAAAAAGACCAATACGTCTTGTCGGCCGTCGGAGCCATTCTCGTGCTACAAAATCCTAACTTTGGTAGGGATACGACATGTGGGAGAGAATAAAAGAGCAACGGAAGGAACATTCGTGTTGTAACTATGACTAAAGTAAACACCGAACTTTATTCCCTTCTTTTGCAGGAGGTGGAATCCGGTTTCTTTCATCTTCTCCTTACTGTAACGCCCCGGTCCCGCACGGGTCGGAGAGTTACTTCCTAACACTTAAACTCACCTTTCAACAATATAAAAATATACTCCAAATTCTCAATATCATATAGAAAATTCGATTAAATCTAATTTCCTCAATATAAACAATTTTCCAAAATACCAAGTCATTATAACACAATAAAACTTCTTAATAAAATCGACAATACTCATAAAAAAAAACTTCCTATGCTTGAAGCACCACACTTAAAACATCTCACCCAATGCCTCATAATCTTGATCCTCAGCAGAACCATCATAATATCTGAAAAATATTGTGGAGATAAGGGGGTGAGTTATCAACAACTCAGTAAGCAGAGAGCATATACAAGCATGTAAACATGAGCATTTATAACATTTACTTTCAGAATGTGGAAACAAAAGTTGTACAAAAACATTAGAGCGAAATTTTCGAAAAAATAAACTTATTCCAAAAAGAAAATCCTTTGGCATTTCTAAACTGAAACTTTATAATCATATCATCGTTTAATATCACATCGGGATAATACCATGTTTAACCCCCGTGGTAGGGTTATAAACCACCATTATACCCGTGGCTGGGCCATATTCCATGTTTCACCCCCGTGGTAAGGTTATTAACCACCATTATACCCGTGGCTGGGCCATTTTCCATGTTTCACCCCCGTGGTAGTGTTATAAACCACCATTATACCCGTGGCTGGGCCGTATACCATGTTTCACCCCCGTGATAGGGTTATAAACCACCATTATACCCCTGGCTGGACTTAACAGAAACAGAACGAATTTCATCCAAAATCCGGTTACAAACATATACAGAATCAGAACTTCATGCCAAGATTTTCAGACGATACATCATGTCTAAACAAAACATTGAAAAGCTTCAGATCATTTCACATGTTCGAAATAAACATAACAAAATATTCTCATTTGTTCATAACAAAACTTTTAGAATTTCTTATTCGCTCTTTTACATAGTTCAGAAACAAAGTGCACAAAACTAGCTCATGTATACACAAGTCATGACAGAAAACACTTTCTCTTATATTGAATTTATGCGTATGCAGAATAAACATCTGAGGTTGTTTTCAGATCATTTATTTTCAAAAACAAACTCGTTTATTTTCAAAGTCAACCTCATTTTATTTTTTTTATGCAAAACTAGTATATGAACCCCGCTTACCTGGACAACTTAGTTTTTCAGAATTTTCCTCACAAAATGTCGAGTCGAAAATAAATCGTCACCTATAAAAATAATCACATAATTTCCGTAAGTTTTCAATCAATCATGGATTTCGATATTTAATCCTAAACTTCTAAAATAACCTATTTTAATATCTCAAAACTTAAAACCCTCGTAATCCCAAAATATATCACCACTTCCTAAAAATCTTCAATATTCACCATGACCATCGTCAAACTTAAAACACCAATATTCAAACCCGAAACAACCAACAAATTTCATTGCATAAACCAATCTCACACAAACAACTCCATCAAATCCAACCGACCCCTTACTCCTTGGACTCAGTCCGGCACAACCAACAAATTCACAGTAAATATGAATTAGCGCATAAATACATTTAAATCTCAAAAGTTCTCTGGAAAAAATACTTACAATGCTATAATATAATTTTTGAAAGATCACGGAGGTGCTGGAAGCGGCAACGTAGCAACAAAACAGTGCGAAATGCACTGTGGCCGTGGGTCTCAGAAACCCACTTTTGAACGGGTGTAAATGAAGACTCGAGATTGATAGGGTAGGACCTAGGGATGTCGGTGAAGCTAGTGGTAGTGGTGGTTGGCCGTGGGCGGCGGCGTGGGCGGCGGTTGAAGGCCAAAAAGCACGAATCGGAGATGGAGATAGATGGGCTTCACCGATGACAGATTGGAGCCAAGGATGGGTACATTAGGTTGCTAGGAGGTCGATGATGAAATTGTGAAGAGATGGTGGCCGATGGTGGCGCGACGGCGGCGCACGAGCACAAGGAACGCCGCGGCATAGTGTTGCGCGTGGGGGCAAAAGGTGAAGCGAGAGGGACTGAGATTGGAGGGAGGTGGTCGCCGGAGGGTGGGGAAGGCTGTGGGCTGGGCGGTGTCACCGGATGGAGGCGCATGGCGGCAGGTTGGGGGAGAGAAGGATCGGACAGAGAGAGAGAGAGAGAGGGCTGGATTGCGCGCGGGAGCCGTTCCGGAAAAGGAAAAGAAAAGAAAAAAAAAGAAAGAAGAAAAAAAAAAGAGAAAAGAGAAAAAGAAAGTGGAAAAGAAAAATGAAGGAAAATAAATGGGGTCTAAATCTCACAACTTAGGTCACAAAATTCCAACGAAAATTATTTCAACACAACATTTTTAAATAAAATAAATTTAAACACAGTGACTAAGTAAAATAAAATAATTAAATCCAACAATACAATAATTTTAAAACCCACAAACTAATTTAAATTAAGAGAAATTTAAATGCATAATAATTATTAATATTAAGGAAACATGTCAAATTTAATTTTCATAAATTAAAAGTCATAAAAAAATAAACCCAATAAAATCTGAAAATTTAAAACAAAATAATCAAATTTTAAATTAATAACAAATAATCTTTCAACAAAAAAAAATACACTAAAAAAAAAATACGGAGGGTTACACCTACCGAGTGGACTGTTACGGGCTTCCTTACCACAGCAACAAGTAAAATTGAAAGCAATAAACAGATAATCAAGAACTGAATGAATCTTTACTCTCCAAGTAAGGAATCCAACCTTCACGTACAAGTCCCACTTACATTCGACACGTGACCCTTCAATTATTCCTTCCAGCTTTTGTACACTTCAGTCCATTCTGTTACAGTTGATGCCGTGCCATCCGTTGTTATAAATATCTAATACTCTAAGGTAAGAATAATTTAGTTAAAGTTCTGTAAATAACAGTGAATAATTTATAAATAATATCGAACTGTTTATGAATAAAAATAAAATAGTTTAAAATTAATATTTAAAAACAATTGCATGTATTTTTAAATGGATTCTTATTAAGATTTAATCCATTTAATTAAGTAGATTGTATTTGAATTAATCCATATGATCTAATATTGATTATTTGACACAATAACCCATAAAACGAATTAACGTAAAATGGGTGGTTATATTTTTGAGTAAAAATATTGATTCTTTTCTTTGTAATGTGTTGTTGTCTCTTTTTTCTCTTTGTTTTATCGAGTAAAAAAAAATTGAAAAAGAAAATATTTTATTATATGTTTGAGAAATGCTTTAGATCTTCAATCTGACGTCGGGGATCACACGTCACACAGCTGACGAACGAGGCCTAGCAGAGTCTACGTCTAATTAGCTAGCCAACGTTCCCTTTGGCCTTTATATAATAATCTATCCTTTAGGCATTTTCGATTAAAAAATATTAAAGTGCACCTCCGATCAACGGAGATCAGTATCTGAGCAACAAATTAGCGAGTTCGTTCCGTTTCCTTGTTTCTCCAAGTACGTACGCCTGTCTATATATACTTGTAATTAAGTAGTTATTACAAATATTACACGTACAGCATTTTAATGAAAGAAAAAATTAGTGTCACTAGGTTTACGCCCAAAGTTTTGGAATGGTTGTGTATATGAACCATTCCAAAACTTTTTTTAAATATTTTTCTATCATGTTTGTTTCTACCACCTTGGCCACGTGAGTACGTCATCCTTCTTCGTATAGACGAGGCGATGACCGGGAGATGACATGTGTTTTTATAATAATTTACATAGGTGGCCTAAAAACACTTACCATGACATATAGATAAATATTTTAAGATTAATTGTAAAATCAATACGTGAGTTTTCGCTTTTTGCAATTCAAGGCATCCATTTTTTATTTTCGTAAAATTGATATATGAATTTCAATAAATTTTCAAATAGGTACTTTAATCAATTTTCCATTACCAAATTAACAACAGGCCACATGTCATTCTCTAATTTGTTAACATGGATATTGATACCATATTGGCCAATTAGAGACTCGCAAATGACAAATGGATGCCACATGTCAATTACGCTATTAAAGTTATAATTGTAAAATTAATGGAGGTATTGAATTCATGTAAATTTACTGAAATTCATATATTAATTTTGCAAAAACTGAGGATCAAAAAGTAAAAACCTATGTACTAATTTTACAATTAACTATAAATTATATTATAAAGCCCATTAATTCTTCTTTTATCTTTTGATTTTGCTTTAAATTTTTGTTTGGATTATTTTTGTTATTTGATATGTAAATAAATAAATTGCAATCACAATACATTATGGTGAGATATTGTAAATACTGAAAACTCTCTGCATATTACAAATTTAATAGTATTTAGAAGAAATATTTAAAAGAGAAAACATATAGAATAAAAAAATAATATTTTAAGTAATAAAGAGAAAAAAAATAGATAAATTGATGAATAATGCATTATAGAAATTATTATTAGTTAGATTAAATAAAGTAAGTTGTAATTAGATATGGTAGATAGAAATATAAAGAATCCATCGTGAATTATTGAGCAATTTTCTGTGTTTGGTAACTCTCATCTCTAGTGTTTTATTTTTGTTCCAGTAAAGCAAAAGAAGCAATCTGAAGCGAGCAGTAGTACCTACGACGAATCATTGAGCAAGTCCATTATTGCATATTGAGAAGAAAAGCATACTGAAACTGTAAGGCCATTTTTACCTTTCTTCCTTTTTGCTTTCTTTTTTATGCTAAAACCGTATTATTTGAGATCGAACTCCACCGTAGAAATCTTCTGAAAAGTTCTAAGATCAAACGGTATATCATGGATTTTACAATTTCAATATATTGTTATTTTTGGTATTACCGTTTCAGTAGTTACAACCATCCTTTTTCTTTAGACTTATTCATTTCATTATAAGTGATAGTAACCAATATTTTAACTTCGCAAAGAATACCATAATCTATATAACCGGCCTGATTCCAACATGTAGCAAGATTAGAGTCTCCTTGAGCTTTATGATCAAGCTTATGTGAATGGAGTCTCCTCTAACCGTTTTCTCTCTCGTCGTCTTCCTAGAAGCGATACGGGAGTGAACGCTTTAGGTGGTGTTTGGGTCAGGATTTCCTCACTTTGGTGGGGAGACTGCGATAGTATCTGTCTACTGAGGTATACAGAGTATGGAAGGACTGGAGGATATTTGGGAGAAGTTGAAACTAGTTGAAGAGGAATGCGAGCCCATCGAGATTTCTCCAAATGATAATGAGGATGTGAAGGCTCTGGGGGAGAGGAGCTTACTGGGGAAGATCTTTGCAGATCGCAAAATTGGAAAGGAGGTCATTAGGAGCACGATGGAGAAGATATGGAAGGTATGTTTACCTCTGACCTTCCGAGAGTTGGGCAATAACTGTTTTGTGATCACGTTTGCGAATCGTAGAGATAGAGCGAAAGTGATGGAAGGTTGTCCATGGTTATTTGATAACCATCTGTTTGCATTAATGCCGTATGAGGGGAAAGCTCAAATCCATTCTATGGATTTCTTTAAACAGGGGTTTTGGATTCAAATGTTCAATCTCCCTTTAGACTGTATGAATTACAGAATGGGGGTGAAGCTAGGGGAGTCCATGGGGAGAGTAACAGAGGTGGAAGTTCATGAGGGGGAGGTAGCAGGGGGGAAGTGTCTGAGGGTGAAGGTAGAACTGGATATTAGGAAGAGTTTGGGACGAGGAAGAACTATTAATCTACAAGGGAAGAGAATGTGGATTCCTTTCCAATATGAGAAGTTACCTAGAATATGTCTGAAATGTGGTTGCATAGTACATGGGATAGGGGGGTGTGTAAATGGAAAAGGGGGGCCAGGCCAATTTGGACCATGGCTAAGAGCAAAAACGATGGGGAGGGGATGCATAGAGAGGGGGAGAAGAGAGATGGAGAATGAGGATGAGGAAAGTGTTATACCTGAAAACAGTGAGGAGAGTGAGGGAAACCAAACATTGGGACTTGAAAAAATTCAGTGTGAGGTGGAAAGGGAGTTTGGGAAGGGTAGAGAGGGGAGCTATAACACGGGAATTGAGGAAGGCACAAAGGGGGGGGGGGGAGGATAGCTTTCAAGTGATTGCTAGGTTTACCTCAATAGTTGGTAATAACTTGACTAATGCTGAGGGTACTAATGGGGAAATACGGGTGGTGCAAGAAACAAAAGGAGATGAGGAGGGGTTGATGGTGAGGGGGAGAGGAGGGGGAAGGAGCTGGAAAAGGAGAGCAAGAGGGGTGGGAAACAGAGGGGGGAGTCAATCGAGTCAATCAATCTTGTCCAAAAGAAAGCATGAAGAGAAGAGGGATGGAGAGCATGATGAAGGGGGGAAAAAAGTAAAGAGAATGGGAAGAGTGGAATCAGATGTTGTTGAAGATATGGCGGAGGCTGTTAGTCAGCCCCGCCAATCATTATGAATTGCATAAGCTGGAACTGTCGAGGGTTGGGCAACCCTCGAACAGTTCAAGACCTTTGCAGCTTTGTAAAGGTTAATAAGCCCACTATAGTGTTTCTAATGGAGGTAATGATTAAGGCAGGAAGGGTGGAGAGTTTGAAAAGTAGACTAGAGATGGAGGGTTGTCTAGTGGTAGAACCTATTGGGAAAAAAGGAGGTTTAGCATTGTTTTGGGGTAGAGGTATTGACCTGGAAATAATACACTACTCTCAATGGCATATAAGTAGTATTATTAGGGGAGAGGGAGGTAAAAATAAGTGGATCTTCACGGGATTCTATGGACATCCTGATGCTTCGAAAAGGAATTTGTCATGGGAGTTATTAGCTTCATTGAGTCCAAAAACAGATGAGGCTTGGTGTATTGGAGGGGACTTCAATGAGTTACTAAGGCAAGAAGAGAAAAAGGGTGGTAAACTGAGAGATGAGAGAGGAATGAGTATGTTCAGAGAGGTTTTATCTGAAAATAACCTTTCTGACCTAGGGTATGTAGGATGCCCTTTCACATGGAGTAATAAGCATGGGGACCAGACCTTTACTAAGGAAAGATTGGATAGATTTGTTGCCAATCATAAATGGAGGGACATGTTTAGAAGGGTGAAGGTGAAAAGTTTGGTTGCTGTGTGTTCAGATCATAGACCTATTGTTCTGGAGGTTAGGGAAACACCTTTTATGGTTGGTAGGAGGGAAAGAAGTTTCTTCTTTGAAGCTTCTTGGATAAAAGATGAGGAGTGTGAAGAGGTGGTGAGGGGGGGGGGGGTTGGTGTCCACAGGGTTTTAGCAATGATCCTTTGAGTAAGGTGCAAGGTCTCTTAAAAAATTGTTGTGGGAAGTTAAAGGAGTGGGCTAGAGATAAGGAAAAAAATCGAGGGAAGGAGTTGGGGAAATTGGCTGAGGAAATAAAGCTACTACAAGACAATGAGGGGCCAGAGAATGTTGAGAGGATCAAGGGGCTCCAGAAACAGATGGGGTTGTTATTAACTCAAGAGGACCTGAAATGGAGACAAAGGGCAAAAAAAAAACTGGTACAAACTTGGTGATAAAAACACTAAGTTTTTTCACGCTTGTGCCTCACAAAGAAGGAAAAGGAATCAGATTAATCAGGTTGAGGATTCGAATGGTAGGCTATGGGAAGAACATGAGGATATTGAAAGGGCTTTCTACAATCATTATCAACAAGTATATCAATCAAATTCCCCTTCGAGAGAGACCATTGATTCATGTTTGAGTGCAATGGAAAGTAGCATCACAACAGAAATGAATGAGGGTCTACAAAGAGCATTTACCAAAGAAGAAGTGGAAGCAACCATGCAGCAGATTGGTTCTCTGAAATCCCCTGGTCCAGATGGATTTGGGGCAGCTTTTTATCAAAATTACTGGAAGGTTGTAGGGGAGGAGGTCATAGAGGCTGTGCTTAGTTTTCTAAAAGGGGATGGGAATCAGCTTTCTATGAATCACACTCATGTGGTTTTGATTCCAAAGACCAAGGAGCCTTTAAATGTTGCGGATTTTAGGCCTATTAGCCTTTGCAATGTTTTTTATAAAATCATTGCAAAGACACTAGCCAATAGACTAAAGGGAGTGTTGAATCATGTGATTTCCCTAAATCAGAGTGCCTTTATACCCGGGAGGTTGATCACAGACAATATAATTGTAGCTTATGAGATACTCCACTCCATGAAGCTAAAGAAGAAGGGGAAGAAGGGGAGTATGGCCTTGAAACTCGATATCTCAAAAGCATATGATAGAGTTGAATGGGGTTTCTTAAGGGCTGTCATGGTGAAAATGGGTTTTGGTGAAAAATGGGTAGCCCTTATCATGAATTGTGTGCAATCTGTTTCATATGCTATTGTGGTGAATGGGAAACCTGGTAATACTTTTGTTCCAACTCGAGGGTTAAGGCAGGGAGACCCTCTATCTCCCTACCTTTTCCTTTTGTGTGTTGAGGGATTGAGTACCCTTATTAATCATGCTGAAAGCAAGGGGGAGTTAAAAGGAGTCTCTGTTGCAAGAGGTGGGACAAGGGTAACACATCTGCTTTTTGCAGATGATTGTGTGGTGTTTGGGCAAGCATCTTGGCAGGAATGGATGAAGATGAAGGAGTTGCTTGATATCTATGAGAAGGCTTCTGGACAATGCTTAAATAGGCAGAAAACTTCCTTATTCTTCAGCACCAATACTAAGAATGATATAAGGAGAATGATTAGGAGGGATGTAGGAGTAGGGATTCAAAACTGCTGCGAGAAATACTTGGGTTTACCTGTGATGGTGGGGAAATCCCAATACAATACTTTTAGAGGTATAAAGGACAGAGTTTGGAGCAAAATCAGCAACTGGAAAAACCATTTCCTTTCACCTTCTGGGAAGGAAGTTTTGTTAAAAGCTGTGGTGCAATCAGTTCCTACTTATCACATGAATGTGTTTAAACTACCTGTGAAATTGTGTAAAGAAATAGCTGGATTAATGGCTAGTTTCTGGTGGGGTTCTCAGAATAATGAGAGAAGGATTCAATGGAAGAGTTGGGCAAATATGGGGAAGGCAAAATCAGAAGGGGGAATGGGGTTTAGAGAGCTTCAAAGCTTCAATACTGCACTTCTTGCTAAACAATGCTGGAGAGTGTTGAATATGCCTTTTTCAGTTGCTGCTAGGGTGCTAAAGGATAAGTACTTCAAGAATACTGACCTGTTGAAAGCGAAATTAGGTTATGGGCCTTCAAAAATATGGAGGAGTCTGTGGGGTTCCTTGGGGTTACTAAAGGAAGGGTTGGTTTGGAGGGTGGGAAATGGAGAGCAGGTGAACATTTGGGAGGATAAGTGGGTTCCTAGACCTACCTTGTTTTCTATTCAATCTCCTCGAATTAATGTGTCTCCAGAGGCAAAAGTAAAGCAGCTCTTACTGAATGGAAGATGGAACTCTAGGCTTGTTTATGACACTTTTTTACAAGAGGAAGCTGATATTATCTGTGGTATACCTGTCAGCCTTGCTAATGCACCAGACAAAAGGATATGGGCTTTTACAAAGGATGGGTTATATAGTGTAAAAAGTGGGTATCATTTGGAGAGGTCCAGAAGAGGTAGAGAGAAAGGGTGCTCCTCTGAAGATAAAGTAGGGAAAGAGGTTTGGAATAGAATTTGGAAGCTTAATACTCCTGAAGTAGTGAAAATGTTCATATGGAGAGCTGTGGTGAATAGCCTACCTACCAAAATGAACCTGAAATGTCGAAAAGTAATTGAAAACCCCTTATGTCCTGTCTGTGGAAGGGAAAATGAGTCCATATGCCATGTTTTGTGGAGTTGCAGTGCATCAGCTGATGTGTGGGCAGACAAAGAGAGCCCAGTTCAGAAATGGCAGGGTAGGGAGGAGGATTTTATGGACCTATGGATGAAGCTGACAGAAAAACTACACAGACAAGATCTAGACTTAGTGGCAACTGTGATGAGGAATATGTGGTGGAGAAGAAATGCATTTATTTTTGAAAATACTTTTAAGGGGCCATATGAGCTATTTCTACAAGCTCAAGAAACCTTAAAAGGATTTGTAGAGGCTAATGCAGAGGGGGAGGGAATTATAAGAAGAGGGGAAGTGCAGAAAATAGAAGTAAAGTGGAAGAGACCCGAGAATGGATTTGTGAAGGTGAATTGGGATGGTAGTTTAGATGCTGAGAAGAAAAGAAAGGGGGTAGGGATTGTTGTGAGGGATGGAAATGGGGAGGTTTTGATATCTCTGTGTGGTTCTGATGTTGGTTTTTGTAGTCCAGCTGTTGCAGAGTTACAAGCCCTATGGAGAGCTTTAAAGCTGTGTGCTGAACTGCAGTGGAACAAAGTCATCTTCGAAGGTGATGCTATGGGGATCATTGATGCTGTAAATAGACAGAATTGCTGTTGGGAGTGGCATGGACAAGTTGTTGAAGACATTAAGTTGATTTTACAAAACAGGCCAAATTGGTCCATACGTTATACAAACAGAAAGTGTAATAGAGTAGCTCACATGTTAGCAAAAATGGGTCTGGATGTAACTGATGAAACTGTATGGATGGAAGGGGGACCTACGGGCATCTACCCTTTTGTTTTACAGGATATAAGTTGTAATGTTTCTGTTATGAGGTAATACAAGAAGAGGTTCTTGTTTTCAAAAAAAAAAAAAAAAAAAGAGTCTCCTTTTAGCTGAGTAAACCCCGAAAATTATTGAGGAAACCTTGTTTTTTTTTTTTAATGGAGGAAAACTTAGTCTTTTACAAAAACTTTAATATGGTTCCGTCGCTGGAATTCAATACGTGCTATTTTTTAACGAATATGTGGCTTGCTCTCTCTATTCATATTAACAGTTAAAAAGTTTGCATTTTAACGAAAATTTTGGTCCACCCTTTTTGCCGGATAGGACCTGACCGATAATCCCTATAGACCAGACTAGACCGTTAACTATCGGTCCAATTGGTCTGATTCGATTTATGAATATATATATATTTTTTTTATTTTTGAAAAATAAATTAATATAAAAATTAATAAAATTAATAAAATTAAAATTAAATAAACTCTTTAATATGAATTATTTAACTAACTCATTAAAGGATTCAGTTTCCTCTGCTGGAAAAATAACAGTATATCTCCTGTTATGAAATCCATGGCTATGGCTACTCTCATACGTGCCCATGCAAGAGGGACTTTCTTTCCCATCATCGCCTGTGGAATAATGCTATAAAACTAGCCATACATGGAGACAATACAAATACTTAAAACATATATATACCCAAAAAAAAAAAAAAAATTTATACAGAATTGAATTAGATGGGGATTTTTCTGACATGACTGTTGTTTCTAGTTTGTGACAATGCATGGAAAACTGAGCTGTTTGGTCTCCTGGAATTTTTCCCCAAACATTGTAATTTAGCGTGGATGTGAGGGTCAAAAAAGAGACCAACACAAAACCTGCTGTTCTTTGTCAAAACGGCCTGTCACCACTTTTTCAAAGGTAAAAAAGCAGTGATTCTACCAATCACTACACCTAGAAGGGGGGTGAATAGGTATATTCCAATTTTGATAGTCTTTTTAAAAATAGAGACAAATAAACAGTTAATCAATAAACACAAATAATCAACACAATGATTTTGGTCACGAAGTGGAAACTCATTTGAATAACTTCTTCAAATTCTAAAACCACTCCGGGTGTAAGGCACCACCTAAAATCCACTATAGAAAAAGTTTATTACAACCAATTTAGAGACACTCACAAAACCTTTGTAGTTCCTGAACTTGGCTTGCAACATTACGAGTGACCCACTCGATCTCTACATGCATGTAGTGTCGGAACTCCGACCTTCTATAGCTTTCCACGAGAACCTCTCGATCTCTGCATCAACAGCAGCTCCTGAAACCTTCCGGACAGTCAACATGTCCACTTCAATGGACTTTGAATGGGATTTGATCTTGAGTGTGGTGTGGTAGATATGTGTTTGTCCAAGTGAGATTCACAAGGTGAGGAAAATGTTTCTCTCTTTGGCTCTTGAAACACTTTGGAGTTTTGCTCTGTTTTTCCACCCTAAAGGAAAGACCAAAAGGTTTCCTTTTATACCAATAAGAAAGGAGGCGCTCAAACCTAAGAAAATTAGGTTTCCAGAATATTGGCTCGAGCGAAGTGTCAAGTGAACTTAGTTTCGCTCGAGCCGTGTGTCGAGCCAAGTCAAGCGACTCTCTGACTTGAATGTAGCTTGAGCGAAGTGTTGAATCATGTCGAGCGAACTCTCTGACTTGAAGTTCGCTCGAACCAAGTCAAACGAACTCTCTAACTTGAATGTAGCTTGAGCGAAGTGTTGAACCATGTCGAGCGAACTCTTTGAGTTGAAGTTCGCTCGAGCGAAGTGTCGAGCCAAGTCAAATGAACTCTTGGACTTGAATTAAGCTCGAGCGAAGTGTCGAGTTAGAACCATACCAGAAGTAAGTGTTGGGCACATCGATTTCATAACAAGAGATTCCTGTTATTTTTTCAATAGGAGGCAAGCCGGATCCTTGTTAAAGAAATAATTAATTATAACTATATTTATAATGCTAATAGTTACTAATTTAGTACTTTAGTATTAATAATGACTTGTATTAAAATTCTAACATTTTATATATGATTAATGAATATTAAATAGTTTCATTGTCCATAAATTACTCATGCTTACTTGTAACTTAGGTATCTTAAATAAAATTATCAAATTATTTTAATTTGGTTTAAATAATAGAGTATGTATCTACATATAATAACATATATTATCATAAGATATATTAGTTAATTAATAGCATATATCATTTTACATTTTATATGGTCAATGGTGATAGATTAGATAACAATTACATAATTAACTTATACACTACTATATAAAATAATATATTATATATTTAAACATTTTAGTCTAGTCCGGTCCAAAAAAACCACACCTCGACACCGAACTAAAAACCAAATTTTTCATACACTATGGATCGAGACCGACCATTATGATTTTTGGTCCTGTTCGGCTCGGACCAAACTGATCAATCCAGTCAGCTTTTTTCCTGTCTAGGCCGAAAATCTTTCACCCCTATTCTAGAGTATCTTTCCATACTCTAGTGTTTGCTCCTTGTTGTAGTCTGATGGAGAATTTGTTTACCTCTTAAAGCAAAGCTGTGTTATTGAGTGCTTGAACTGTTGGGATGCACCATCCAATGGTTGATCATAGATCTTTGGCCTGTAAGTAAGAATAAGTGATGATGACAAAACCCTTATGAACCAAGGATCCATTCCCTGCCCCATTCCCAAACCAAAAAGAAGTTGAACCCTCTCGAATAATTCATTGGCTTTATTGCTGAATTAT
The DNA here is from genome assembly GCF_001411555.2 of Juglans regia. Classification (NCBI taxonomy): domain Eukaryota; kingdom Viridiplantae; phylum Streptophyta; class Magnoliopsida; order Fagales; family Juglandaceae; genus Juglans; species Juglans regia. The sequence goes on from NC_049907.1 coordinate 24,163,837, forward strand.
GGGCAGAATTTGCATATAGTCTTCCATGTTAGTGAATGGAAGCTCTTGATAGTAAGGCACTCCACTAATGCTTTTCCACCCAATCTAGGTACTTTCCCTCTAAGAAAACGAGTGGCATAGTATTTCTATACGGTTCAGTTCCTTTTGTGATTTTGAAAGTTCGAATATAAAGATAATTCCCACTACAAAAATTGGAACCTAAGCCATAGAAATAAAAAATCACCTGCCAATTGTCTAAACAAAGTAAATGGAAAGAAAGAAACCTCAAGATAAAGGGATGCATGATTTCCAGCTTTAGCACCTTTTAGATTGGAATGGAAGAAATTACACAAACCTCTAAATTGACAAGTATCCCTTAAAACACTTACATTAATCCTATTAAAAAAGCATGTGTTTCGTACATCCTCCTTAATGTCACAAGATATGCTAATGAAATCCTCCAATCCAGTTTAGTGGAAAGCTTAATTTGTCTTACTTGTTACAGGTTAGTGACAATTCCTATGCAAATACGTGGAGCATATATTTGTACTATTTCTCGATTTAGAATATGAGGTCTGCTCTCTATTTGTATTAACAATTAAAAAGCTTGCATTTTTCTATCAGAATTTTTTGTTAAAATTATTGAGAAATTGTATGGTTGTATTATGAATAGAGACTTGTACTGCTTTACAATATGACATTGTCCACTCGTATTGAGGAATTTAAGGGAAAGCATGCTGACGGGTTGACTCGAATTACCAAAGAGCGTTGTATGTATAAAGTGCATGAGCAGTTATGTGGCGTAAACGTGAAGGCTTACCAGCCTGTGCTGCTTGCCATCGACCCTTACAACGACCAAGGCAAGGTTGGGCATGGGTTTATGGAAGAGCATAAATTGAGCTATCTACAACAAATGCTTAATAGAACGAACGGAAGTGTAGAAACATACATTACTGCCTTCAAAAAATTGAAAAAAAAAGCTCTTAAATGCTATGGCGATCAAATTAGCCAAACCGGTATCTCAGATGATTAGTTTGTAGAAATGATGGTACTTGATGGGTGTTTCATTATTGAGCTGTTCCACAGGCATAGAATCAGAGATCATGAAGATGACCTAATCTTTGAAATGAAATGGGTGCTTCCCAGAATAGCTCGTGATCTACTGTTATTTGAAAATCAACTTCCATTCTTCATTCTTGCTAAATTGTTCAAGGTGAGCAATTGGAACGAAACATTAAATCTATCCAGACATTTAGGAGAACACACTGTCGATATTGATGAGGATGATGATGGAATTACTGTTGAGAGCTCAACCTCCACAGCTCAGATTTCCAGTACACGACTTATTGATCATGCCCTCAATTTTTTCTCTGACTTTTTACCATTTGATTTGGATGACGATTCATCATGTTATAATTCAACCAAAAAGATTGAGCATCTACTTCGTCTGGCGCATGAAGCTCACAACCCTTCACTTCTAAAAAATGTACGTAAACGTTTAAAGGTCGGGTTCAGATTCAAGAAGGCAAAGTTTGAGAATCTCCTTGGTCTCATACATGCAACCATTTGTATTTCTTTACTTGATATAGATATAGATCATGCTAGAGAACGTGAAGAGGCAGAAGTCAAACTCAAGAATGTAGAGATATTTAAGCACCTATTTTGTTTGAGGAAGGCAATTTCTTATGCCAGAGAACTTCAGAAGTCTAGAATCCTAGTCAACAAGGAAGAGAAATTAAAGCATTTGGATGTTCTGGACAGAAATGATGAAGACTGGAAATCAATTCCGTTTGGCTTAGAGCTTAAGAAGGTTGGAATTCAATTCAATATGGCAAATAAATTTAAAGATAAGTTAGATGAGATTAACCAATGGAGAACAATACCTTATCATGACCGCGTTGCACTTCAAGAGGCTGGAATTGAATTGAAGGAGGCAAAGAAATTTAAGAATCTGCATGATCAAAATAGGAATGAAGATCGAAAGTCAATACCAAATCAAAAGTCAATACCATACATACTGGCAAAGAAATTTACTCGTCTACTTTGTCAGATCAAGATTGAAACGTGGAAGTCAATACCTTACGGCAAAGAGCTTCGTGAGGCTGGAGTCGAATTCAACAAGGCAAAGAAATTTAAGCGTCTACATGATCTTACAGAGATTGAGCACTGTACATACACAGTGCCATAGAGCTTGAAGAGGCTGGAATCAAATTCAAGAAAGCAAAGAAATCTAACGTGTTTTCCATAAAGTTCAACAATGGGCTAATGGAGATTTCACCTTTGAGCATAGATGATCATACAGAGACATACTTACGAAATCTAATTGCATATGAGCAATACTGTCATCGACCCAACAATGTGAATTACATCTCCAACTATGTGCACTTCATGGACAATCTCATTAACTCTCCAAAGGATGTTGAACTACTCCGCCGAAGAGGAATTATCTATAATAATTTGGGTGATGATAAAGTTATTTCCACCATAGTTAACAAGCTTTGCGACTATGTCAGTTTTTCAACTAGCACTTATGTTAGAACTATCATGGATGTGAACATGCATTGTAGGAGACACAGGAATGTATGGATGGCAAAATTAAGGCGTGATTATTTCAACAGTCCTTGGGCGTTGGTTTCATTTATGGGTGCTGTCTTATTGCTTGCACTTGCAATTACGCAAACCATATTTTCCATTATTCATTAGGTTTTTTGTGCAGTGTGTTAATCTTGATGTTTGTTCTCGTAGTTAAATGTAATAACTATCGAATAATAAGATTTTACAAATTAAGAGTGACTTATTATCTTTTCTTGAGTTATTTATATATGAATCATGTTTTATTGAATGAAATTGATTGGGACATGAGTAAGTGCTCAGGCTAAAACATGAAATAGGCTAAGATGGATAAGACTGTTTGTGCATCCATTTTAGCCTATTCCGTGTTTTAAGTCATGCCCCTATCAGTGCTATTAATTAATAGCACTGCTCTTGAATAACAATGTGGAATGAGATTTCTCATTGCTTAGACAGCCTTACGGCAAGGCTACGTATTGTCTAGCAGTGTTATTCCTCACATCATTAGAAGACCACCACAGCGGCCTATCTTGAAATGTTCTATATCATTCTTCTTGCCTTTTTGAGATGCAAAATTACTTATCAAATTTTTATACTCAATATTTGTTAATATGTTATTTTCGATAGATAAAATGGCCAATCCATTTAATCTTTCTTGTGACATAGTTGAAGGTAAATATGATTTTATTAATTTTAGTTTTGAAAAACTTCTTTCTTCGGGTGCAACGGTCACAAGTATTGTCAATAATATTCTATAAGCAATGCATGCAATTGGGAAAGACTCTAACTTTTTAATATAATCTAATGTTTCTATTGGAGTACTAGTATCTATTTGCAAAACCTTTTTTTTAATACTTTTAATTTTGGAAACAAATCTAAACCAAGAATATTCACCATGTTTTAGAAAACTTTCCAAAATATTTGAGAAAACTTATTTCTCAAGTAGGTGCTAAAGCCTTTTTATCATCAATCTCATTAATGCGGTTGGCCCTCTGAGGATCTCGATGAATCCTCCCTGACGAGGGTAGTTTTGATCTGCAGTTCAATGAACTTGCCTCTCTCCATGGCCTTCCTGAGGGGAGGTGGGCTACCTTTTTCCCCTTGGTGACCTTGTCCTCATTTTTGAATGGAAAACCTTAAGGCCATCTGCACAACCTTACCTTTGTACATGTAGAGCTTAGTCTAGTAGGCTTTTTTAATAAGCTTGGTAGGCTTTTTTCTTTCTAAGTGCATTTTGGGTTACCACGCGAATTCTTGTCATGCACATATGTGATGGGAATTTCATCATATATATAGTTATATATATATATATTTTTTTGCACGGTCTTTGTTGACCCGTTGTCATGATTATCCTCCCTCGGATAGAGTAACCTCTGTCGGTTCCTTTTTCCCCACGTTCTTTCAACCCGCTCATTTCGCAGAATCACACGGCTTTTCATGTGGCTAGTGAAACGTGTCACCCTAGGGGGAAGCGTAGGTTCCCAACCATTGCTTTCCTTCCTTTTCTTGCTTGCTCCGTACGGTTACCTTTTGTTCCTCTCTGTCCGTCCCACTAGCTCTTGTGCATACCTCCATCCTGTCTTTCCTTCTATACTTTTCATAGTTGTCTTCCTTTTTTTCTTATCCTCTCAATATTGCACAACCATAGATGGCCTCTCATTGTACCTTTCGTGGCGGTGCTTGTGGTGGGTTCCCGATGGAGTTCACACCTCTCGCCAAGTTTGTGGGTAGCACAACGACCCTAAGAATGCGGGTTCTTCCAAATAGGGTGCTTTGCATAACAATGCGGGTTCTTCTGAATAGGGTGCTTTGCAATGCACTTCAATTCCACCCCACCACTACGTCAGACCTTAACTCTACGTGAGATCTATACAGAGTCCTAGACTCTATGGAACTGGTCTTGCCTAATCCATATTAGGGCGTTGTGGACTTGGAGGGGTTTGCTGAGTTAGTGGTCCTTTACACCATCATGTTGTTGATGGGGCTACGACTTCCTTTTTGCCACTCCCTCCCGAGGTCCTAGACTTCTTGGGTCTAGTCCCATCCTGTGACATACCAGTTTTGGTTTTAGGGTATATAAGTAATTTTCCTAGTAAACTTTTATTTTAAAATTTTATTATTTTAATTATAGTTTTATCATAATTTATATTTACTTGATTTTTATAATTTAATAAGGATTCTAAAATGTATCAGATTACATTTACTAGAGTTTGGTTTGAAATTTAAAGTTTAATTTTTTTCCCTCTAGCCACCGAACCTCATCTCGTTGTTAGCCTCTGTTTAAACACTTCAAACCACCAAACCCGTAAGTTTCATCCAATTTGTTTCAAATTTGAAACCTTGATCTCATACTCATACTGATTCTCATCCCGTAGTGTGTAAATTCGAGTCCTGGTAGGAGACTAACTCTCATCAGAAAAATCCTATCATATAGCCTTCCTATCGTCTTTATAAATCCAACAAAGAATATCTAATTCAAACACAAGAAAAATACAAAGAAAACTCACTTGTGTTTGAGTTCTCTTCTCTGACCCGCAGCCACCACAGCAAGACCACCCTCTCCGACGACACAGAAGCTGCCCCCGTCGAGCCACTCCCTTCCTGTAAGGCCTCGACCGCCACAACCCTCTCTCTCTCTCTCTCTCTCTTTTGTTTCGGTTTGATATTTCCTCTCCCTAAACTCTCTCTCTCTTTCTCTCACTTGGCGCCGCACCGCCATAGGGACACTCCCGTCGCGTCGTCGATCACTCCCCGCCACCCAGCGCCGCCGTCGAGTCAGCCCTCTCCCTCGGTGAGCCTCCATCGCAGACCCTCTCTCTCGCAAATTCCTTATTTTCTCTTGTTTGGCCGTGGGTCTTGTTTTGGGTTCTAGAAGAACCCTTAGTTTTCCTGATGGGCCTTGGGCCTTAGGCCCGTATGAGGGTGGGATGGGCTTATTTCTTTTGTTTGGGCTCATGTAATAATGTTTTATGGGCTAGAATTTGTAACTATTTCAGATTTTAATGAAGTTTAAATGGACTTATATTTTAATTTGAGTTTAATCTTATTTTTTTATTCCAACAATAGTTTTAGTGATTTTTATTGGGCTTAATATTTTTAAAGGTTATTTTTAATTAAATAAATATATTAGTTAAAGGTTCATTTTATAAGAAAGTGTTTAAAGAATTGGAAATATGTTTTAAAGTATAATTTTAAGTCTAATATTTGAGTTAAATTCCTTTGTCAATTTAGTAAGATTTTAATAAAATTTCTATGTTAAGAATTTAATGGAACTTATTAAGTTTCTTATAAGATTTAATAATTATGTTGAGAAATGAAACTTAGTTTAAGAATTTAAGTTCTTGTGAATTATTTTAAAATATCTCGAGTATTTCTACTAAATTATAAATTAGTATTTTAAGTAATCTAAATACTAGGATTTATTGATTTTAGTGTTAAACAAAATATTTGTTTGACTATCTTTTAGAATTCCAAATTTAGCTAAGTAAGATATTAGTATTTATTTATGTATTTCCAAACAATTTAGTGATAGTTATTTATTGTATATAGGCCTCAAGTTGCGAAGTATTATTCAAGAAGAAACGCATCGAGGTAAGTACATTTAATCATAAATTAGGATCATCATAGTTAGCTTATATGTATGTATTATTCAAACCAGTTCTTCAATAGCCATTATTTATGAACTGCTCATGTCATGTGCAAGCATGTCATCCAGCATAGCATACGATCATGCCATTCCGCATCATGTTTAAATTCAGAAATTATGATTTATGTATGTAATATGTCATGCATCTCATGTGTATAAGACACGTAAGCCATCTTAATTTCAAGTGTAAGATAAGTTCAGATTAGTTAATAAGATGGCCATTCAGATGCATGGTACCAATGCAGTTCAGTTTTAGGGTGGTGTGCAAGCCACGAACTCAGTCGTGGTCCACCATAGTGTGTTAGAATACTATCAGCAGTTCCCCTTGCTGCAGCAGGATGTGGGGCTGGTGCACAACCTTGCACACAGGGTTAAGTGTGGTGGCCAATCAGATAACTCAGATAAATCAGTCAGTTAGTACAGATAAACCAGTCATACATATCATAAGCATCAGCATGAATAGTCATGAATTTTAAGCACAGCAAGAAAGTTCTTATGAAAATCTTATGTTTATTACGTTTTCATTGTGATAGATTTCTTACTGAGTCATCGGCTCATTTTACTTTATTTTCATGTTTTTAACCACCCAGGTGAAGATGATGATTACGAGCAGGCAGGCCAGGAGTAGAAGGAGCATTTTAGTTTTTGTTCAGACTTTCTAAAATAAAATGTGTCTTTTATGACATGAATTTATTCAGTTTATTCCTTTAATGTTTTTGGGAAGACAATTTTATTAGACCTTTTATTTCATAATAAATTACTTCAATTTATTTTTCAATTATGAAATTAGAGAATCACTTGCCGGGTTTATTTTCATGAAAAATACGTGACACACCTAGTCTACGGGAAGGGGGTGTTACACATCCCGACTTCTTCCAAACATCTAGAGGATATTGTTGTCATGCTGCTTGGTGTGGCACTTGACCCTAGAACCTACAAATGATGAGTACCTAAACCTTACAACTCACAAATTCCTTCACTCCCAAGCGTTGGGCTGCAACAAGGGAATTGGTACAGCTTCTATGCACGGACGGGCCTCTGGGTGGCACACCTGGAGTGTCGCTTTTCACACATCAAGGATTGAAGTAGGAGGTTTGCATTGTTTCTAGGACTGGCTGGGAGTGCCTTGCAGGTGAAGTGAGGCAATGTGAGTTTTTGGTGCATGCCATATGGGGAGTGGTTCTCTCGAGGTGATCCCCTCTCCTCACTAAGTTTACTGTTTTGCTTTCGATTACTCATGGGTTAAGGAGAACCCATAGGTGACTTGGTATGATGCCCTTCTCACTGAGGTGAACATTGACCGCTTCCATATTTCTCTGGACCAGTTACGATTCATTGATCGCTTGTCTTTTAGAGTTTGGGAAGAAGTTTTATCTCAAGATCAGAGGAGGCTTGCCTCCTCCTCTTCGAAATGGGAATAAAAGAGATCTCAACCCACATAGGCAGGTTCTAGCATACAGGAGTCCATTTGGAGGTTGGTGCTGCCAGTTCTCGTAGGATCCCCACATCGCCACGATCGCCCTTTGTGCCCCTGTAGGTGAATGTGTCCCCAGCTTAGGCCCAACCTCTTTTGCTCTCCGTTGTCTCTCCTCTATCGATGCATCAGGGGAGGACACGCTCCTCCTTTGGTCCTTCTGGTGATGGAGCTAGTCCCAAAATGGTCCTCCTTCTCCCTCACTTTTATTTGTTATTCCATTGTTTTCTATTAATGGTTTTTAAGTTCTTGTTTAAGTTACAAATACTTTAGTATTCTGATTTTATTTTGTTAAGTTTAGAATACAATCAAACAACAAAATTGTTCTTCTAGGCTTCATTGTATCCTAGTGACATTTTGTCTTAATGCAATGCACACCAATCAATTCAAATTAGAGGAGGCAAAAATTGTCTCAAGGGAAGCTGTATTATTACATGCATTTGAAGCAAAGATCCAATTTCGTTTTTGTTTCAATCTTTTCCAACAGAAATTACAACCTATTTCTTGACAGCCCTATTCAATTGTCAGCTCTATCCATTACAAATATAATTCTCAACGTGATTTGCTTTGTTTTTGTTATGTTAAATCAAATGTTATCTTAATTGTTTTCAACAAACTTGCATTAAAACTAAAAAAGAGAATACGAGAGGTGAGGGATGTCGGCGAACACAATGGTGGGATGGGTGTGGCTGTCTGAAGACTAAAAGGCGACAAATGGACATTTCCAAACTAGTGGAAGAAAAAGAAAAACAGGAAACTGGAGAAATAGATTGGAGAAGGTTACTTCGTAGCGGCTAAGGAGGAGTCAAGCTCCTCCCTCCCTTCCAACGAAGATTCTCGATGGAGGTTTCGGTTAAGGAAATCGATATGGACAGAACAAAGAGAGAGAGTTTTTGAAATTACATCTGAATTATTATTATTACACACATTATCTTAATTAATTTCATCATATATTCATTTAAATAATATCAAAGCCTTCCATCCATTTTAGCATGAGTTATTTTGTTATTATAACACACTTTTCCTGGTGTCTCATCCCTACCAAAATTAGGATTTTTTTTTTGTAACATATTAATCTATATATCTATAACATTTAATTCTTCAAAGCAATAGCTTTTCCTCTGCAATGCTTTGTCACCTTTCTATGCGTTACATATATTATGATTAGTACTCAAAGATGGCCAAATTTCTTCAGCTTTTCACCTTTCGTGGCAAACTCACCCCATTCTTGGCTAACGACTACTTGGGAGTCTGCCTTACTTTCTATCTCCACCACTCCTAGTATCCTGGTCATCACCAATCCGGCCAGCCTGACATGATGAATTGTCAATGAAGACTTGCCAGAGCTTTCCTATGGGTGTTGTCAGTACTTCCACAAGGAAGTCGGCGAACTTAGCTACGAAGTCTGCCAGAACTTGTCCCTTCACTGCAATACGAGGGAGGTACTCCATGTAAAACTCGCTCAATTAAAAAACGCAGTTCATTAGGTGGCCCGAGATGTTCGATATTTGAAAGGCCTTCTTGAAGCGTGTATTGGTGAGTGCCTTCATTGAGTGGGCTTGGAAGTATTGCCTTAGCCGCTTGGCGGCGATCACCAATGCGAACGCCATCATGTCCATCCGTAGGTACCATGCCTTGGCTCTTTAAAATGCTCGGCTTGTGTAGTATACTGGCAGTTGCCAGCCCTATTTATCCCGAACCAAAACTGTCGAGATGCGTGTAGTGATACTGGCAAATACACAAATAGGTTTTCCCCCGGCTCTGCTTGGCTGAGGAGTGAGGGGTTAGCCATATATTCCTTCAATTTACTAAAAGCCTGGTCTCATTCGGCGTTCCAGTTTTGCGCCTTCCGCAGGACTTTGAAGTACGATAGGCATTTATCCGTTCAATGAGAGATGTGAACGAAACAAGCGGTTGCTCTCCTGGCCAGCTTTTGCACCTCATTGATGTTTCACATAGGGGCATGTTCATTATTGCTTTGATCTTTTTCAGGTTGGCATCGATTCCCCATTTAGAGACCATGAAGCCTAGAAATTTTCCCGACTCTACCTAGAAGGCACACTTTAGTGGGTTGAGCTTCATCTTATACTGTCACAGGACCGCGAAGGCTTCCTTCAAGTCGGATAGATGATTCTCAGGCCTTTTTCTCTTGACCAGTAAGCTGTCCACGTATACCTCCATGTTGTGACCTATTTTATCCTTGAACATCCAGTTGACTAGTTGTTGGTACGTTGCCCCCGCATTTTTCTAGCTCGAAGGGCATAGCTCGGTAACAATAGAGTCCTTGGTCTCATTTTCTCCTCGTTATCCGGCTTCATACGAATTTGATTTTATTCCGAGTAGGCATCCATGAACTGAGCAATCAATGGACCATCGTGAAATCGACAATCAAGTCGATATGGGGTAGCGAGAAGCTATCCTTAGGGCAAGCCTTGTTTAAATCAGTAAAGTTAACGTACACTCTCCACTTGCCATTTGGTTTCTTTAGCAACATGACATTGGATAGTCACTCGAGGTAGTGCGCATCCTAGAATACTTCTTCAACCTTGCTGGGGCTTTTTTGGCCATGAATACTTCTTCGTACCGAGCCCTAAGAGCACGGGCCTTTTGTCTTGAGGAGGTCGGGCCGCCATCTATGTACCCACCTGCTATGGTGTTGATTTCGCCTAGAGGGTTGTCTGGCAGGGCCGGGACCTGACGAGGTGAGCTTTAAGGCACGTCTCTCCCCATCCTAGGCCTTTTGGGACTCTCACTCTATTACGGTCTTGTGCGCCCGTTTTCTCAGTACGCAGGGCGTCACTCTCTTGTGTGGCGTTGAGCCAACAAGTTTTCTAGCTCTTCCATCCTCCGCTTCAAGGTGTAGTAGCCTTTAGTTCGATGTCGGTCTGTCTGGTGGTATGTGCAAAAGCGCTGGTCTTTTCAATGCAGTTAGGTGGTTCCCCAAGGGACTGCACATGTTCCTTTTCTACGACCATTCTAGTGTGGATTAGTCTTGTGACATGCACTCTAGCGTTTGTATTGTCTCTTCGCCTAGTGTCATGTTGGTTCTTCTTGGGTTATTCATGGGTTTTTCCTTGTGTCGACTCGTTGGTTGTCCTATCAGCCTGCTCCAACTTGGTTTTTTTGTGGTCAGTCAGGGACCGCAGGGTATCTTCTGCGTTGATGAAGTGGTCCTTGAAGGGTCAAGGGGAAAGCTTAGCTTGTAATCTTAGGGGGATAGCTCAACTTGCAATCTCACCCGTGAAGGGTCATGTGAGCTTTAAACGTCTCCAAGTGCTTGAAAGGATCCTTAGATTCATCATACGTCTCCATTTGAGGGACCTTAAACTTGGGTGGAAGAGGTGCCACCACGATTTTCGCGTTGTACGACAAGTCTGTGCTAGTGAGCAAGGATGACGTGCCCGTCTTCCTGGCCATTTCTGCGTACTTGTCCATGAGTTCTTGTAGCTCATGATGCATCTATCTTCTCTCTTCCCATGCTGCATCTACTTCCGCAGCACTCCGCGACTTGGCATGCTAGTTCTAGCTTGGTCCATCATTTCCCATTAGCTCGCCATTCGCTCTCCACAGGGCTTTATTTTCCAGCCGGAGACTTCCCACCTCCGTTGTCAGCTTCTTTATCATGTCCTCCATTTTAAAAAGCCTTGTTTCCATGTTTCTTGATGATTCTTCTTGTCCGCGTGTGGTTTGTGAACACATTGCTACCGGCATACGAATGACACTAATGACACATTATTCTGTTGATCCCACAGATGGTGCTACTATTGATGTCCTGTTTTGTATCCTGGTTAGCTCTTCGACTCTGCTCACTGGACCTGTAGGAGTCACCAGAGTTGGAGCTTGTGGTAGTGAGGGGCACCTCCGATTCCTAAGTTAGTATATGGGTCTTGGTGACTCGAGAGAGGAGAATTATTGCAGGAAGTGTTCAAAGATCGTTTACCTAACCTCGGGGCGGGTTTATATGCCTCAGTCGGGATGGTCCCACGTACTACCAGTACCTACCATGCCAATCTTCGTTCTACCATTTCATGTGTGCGTTTGCATCCCTCCCACGTCTTTCCTCAGTGGCAAGCGAGGGGAGGGCGCACCCACTACTGCGACTTCAAGGATAGGCAAGTGATTGGCTCTAGACATTGCTTTCTGTCCTTTTTGACCACCCACATGGCATGTCCCTTGTCCAATTGCATGGACTATGGTTCGTGCAGGTGATATGACTGTTCCTCTTTCCTCCCTGGATACGTGTTTTGCGGGCCCTACCTGGCCTTTCTTCTAGGTAGGGTTGTGCAAACCCTTCGCCCACTTTGACTCCGTCCGACCTCTGCTCTGTCTCTTACTTCGACGAAGTCGGAGTTGTCAGAATTCAAAGTTGGAGTTGGAGTCGAAGTGTATCCGAGAATGACTGTCGGAGCTTGGAGCTTCGAACTCTGAACTCTGAATTTAAAAAAAAAAATGAAAAATGACGTCATTTTAACTGAATTTTAAAAAAAGATAAATGACGCCGTTTGCCATCGTGATCCACTTATCTTGCCATCGTCTGTGCTGTGCAGCCTTTGTCATCGTTTGCATCGTCTATTTGCATTCACTATCATATACATCACGCTCGAAAATTACATTGCTTGAAACTAAAAGCACCATTTGGAAGCATCCGAAATATCCACATCCACTAAGTCACCGTAAGTTTACATTATAACAGTTGTTTTGGGTCTAGTTGTTGGCTATTGGGTTGTTTGTAAATGTAAAATGGAATGGATTACGATGGAGTGAAAGTGTATGTAGGGAAGGTGTTTGTGGAATGGATTGCTTCGAAATATTGGGTTGTTTGTAAATGTGGAACAATGAGAAATCACTAAAATGGCACCAGTGTATGTGGAGAAGGTGTTTACGAAAATAAAACTGTGAATTGTTTTATTCTAAAGGATACAATTAGGGCTGTACAAGAAACCATAAAACCGGCCGGGACCGACGGTAGGAATTAAGCAAAATCAACTTCGGTCAGTTCGGTTTCAATTCGACCCAGGGATCGGTCGACGTCAGCTATCCTTTTTTTTTTTTTTCCAAATATACGTACAAGAAATGACGTTGTTTCACTCAACTATGTGAAACGACATCGTTTTGGGGATGCAGGTTGTAAGAAAAAATGAAAATGCAACGAAAGCCAAACGGCACTGTTTTGAATTAGGGTAAAAGACCCCTATGAGCCCTTCTTCCTCGTTATTCATTTCGAAAGTTTTTTTTCCCTTACCCCAATGGTAGCCACCCCCCCAGTCTCCCTCTCCAATGCATCAATGCCAACTCCATCTCCGATGAGGAGATGCATCTCCCTCTCCCTCTCCCTCTCCCTCTGTCTCAGCCTCTCAGGTCTCCGTGTCACATCTCCCTTTCGTCTCTCTCTCTCTCTCTCTGCAACCTTCACTGTCCCGAGGACGGAATTTAGCACTCTAATAAACTCTGCAACCTTCACTGTCTCGAGGATGAAATTTACCCAAAATTCTAGAACGACCAGCTTATATCGGGGGTCAAGGATCACAGCCAAAAATAACAATCTATTTATCTTCTCAATATTCCCCCAATATTTATCATATTTGGTCTTCATCCTTATAGCCATAACATATAACAATCCCTCAGAGTCAGTACAACTATTTTCCAAGTGGAAGTGAAGTTCCAACAACTCGTTGAAGAATGAGTTCACAGTCGTATATTTGGATCTAGATAGCCACATGGTTATGTCAGAAAAAATTCTTAAAAATTCAACAAAGTACCTCACACTGGTCTAATTATGTGCGTCAGGCGCACCGAGCCATTGTCTTGCTGGCTCTAACAAAGCATACCTCAGGCCTCCATCCCAAAGTTTTGAATTTCGTGCCATACCGGCCGGTATGGCAGAAATATTTCGTTTCCATCACACAACCGGTACTAGTAAGTCTATTATTTCGTACCGGCCTGTTTTGGCCGGTATGTTGAATTTCGGCCGGAATGGCATTTCGGCTGGTACTGAAAGAATCCGGATTCCGAATGTTTAAAAGTAAAGGGGCAGTTTTGTAATTAAAAGTAAAGGTAAGGGGCATTTATGGATTTTAACTTTAAGCCTTTAGGTTACTTTAGAACATTCAATCTTAAGATCTTCTGTTATTGCCTTAAACTTGGCAAGCCTTTGAGGGGGAACCCTTCACATATCGTACAATACTGCGAACTCGGATAATGTAATCATCAACCTTTTTTAACCCCTCAAAAACTATGAGGTTGATGATATGAGCACAGCATCGAACATGAATAAACTCGTGGACCCGAATGACATCATCTCTCACCGTCGTGTTCCACTTAGACCAATCAATTGCAGTTTCATTGGCACTGGCATTGTCAACTATAATACATAGCACTTTTCGAATTCCCCAATCCTTTAAACAATCATCCATCTTTGCCCCAATGGATGTACCTTTATGATCCACAAAATCTTTAAAACCAATAATTGTTTTATGCAAAATCCACTCACTGTCAATGTAGTGTGCTGTGATACACATTTAGTAGACATTCTGTATGGAAGTCTATGTGTCAGTCGTAAACGACACTCTCTGGCCAGAGGTAATAAACATCTTCCATATCTTTGCCTTGTCATTCGCATGCCTTTTCATACAATCTCGCATCACCATATACTGTGATGGAATGGGAAATCATGGCTCAACAAAATTTAGAAACTTTTGAAAGCCTCTTTTCTCGACTGTGGTAAATGGCATCTCATCAGTAATTATCATCTCTACAAGCATGTCCCTCAACATCTTCTCACTGTATTGAGGGATGACCAATTTCATAGTCTGTGTACCATTAGTGGCTGTAGAAGTTTGGTAACTGAGGTTGGTTTGATCAGTGGCTTGCAATCCCTTCGCTATCTTATATCGTTGGCAACCATTTATATGTGCTATTAACACACTGGTACCTTGCTTCTTCGAATGTCATCCACAAAGTGATCCACAGTAATGACGTCTTGCTACCGGGTTCACAACATCACCAGGAATTTTGGTGAAATGCTCCTTCATTCTTTCTGACATAAGCAAATTCTGAGGGCAGAAATTATGTGAATTGTCTGCCCCTTCTTGTGACACCCCGACCCCCTCGTACGGCGACGTGGGAATCATGACATCGAGATGATGACAACACGGGTCATGCATCCCAACGATAAGTGTCAAGTGTGTGTACATGCAGAAAGTGTACAAAAAAAATGCAGCGGATAATTTAAATACGTCGACTAAGTACCAGAATTTAAATACAAATATCCAAAATAAATTACCTTTAAAAAAGTTATACAGCTATCCCAAAATATATTACAAAGGGCAAATACATAAACGAGTGATAAAACAAATCTCGATACACGAGAGCAACCCCAAGTCACTCCTCCAATGAAACCAAAGCCTAAGGTTCACCATCCTCATCTGCATCAAAATCTGCAATACCATAAAACGGTACCGTAAGTAAGTAATAATCCAAACAACCCATGAGATAAAAATGCATGCAACCAACATGCATGCATATGATGAAATATGCATCAGACCCAAAATATCATTTCCCCGAAAATGAATGTTTTCCAACACATGCCAAAATCCCAATTTGGCCCAAAAAATATAATCCGTCATTTTTCCAGAAAATGATTCACACAAAAACCAACCATTTATCGGACACTGTAGGCGGAAATCACAGGAGGGACTATACCACCATCCCTTCTTACCACCGTCCCTACCACATGCACCGTAGGCGGGACTCTACCACCATCCCTACCGCGTGCACCGTAGGCCAGATTCACAGGCAGGACTCTACCACCATCCCTACTTACCACCATCCCTACAGTTACTTTCCACACAATGAATACATATCAGAGCACTGTAGGCAGAAATGACAGACGGGACTATACCATCATCCCTACCGCATGCACCATAGGCGGGAATCATAGGCCGGACTACCACCATCCCTACTTAACCCCATCCCTACTGCGTTCACCGTAGGCGGAAATCACAGACGAGACTCTACCACCATCCCTGCTTACCACAATCCCTACAGTCTCTTTCCTTTCTCTGACATGAAAATCCAATTTTCAATAAACAGATGAACATGAATGCAATTACATGAAAACTCAGTTTCCATTTACAAACATGAACATGGGTGCAAATTTACAATGTACATGAAACGACAACAATATCCAACAACCAACAAATCCCAATATAAACTAATCACACCAACAACTCCATCCTCCAATCCAACCGATCTCCTTACTCCTTGGACTCAGTCCTGCTCAACCAACCAATCATAGTAAATAAATGAGTTAGTACAAAAATACATTTAAATCTCAAAAGTTATTTGGGAAAATACTTACAGTGCTATAATATAATTTCCGAAGGACCTCGGAGGTGCAAGAAGTAGCGGCACAGCAACGGAATAATGCAAAATGCACTGTGGCCGTGGGTCTCAAAAACCCACTTTTGAACAAGGACAAACCAAGACTCGAGATTACTAGGGAATGACTTAGGGATGTCGGTAAAGCTAATGGTGGTGGTAGTTGGCCGTGGGTGGCAGCGTAGAGGGAGGTTGAAGTCCAAAAAGCCCAAAACAGAAATGGAGTTGGACAGACTTCACTAGCGGTGGATCGGAGGTGAGGATGGGTGGTTTAGGTTGCTAAGCGGTCAAGGAAGATGTGGTGAAGAAATGGTGGCCGGAGGTGGCACGACCGCATTGCAACAGTGCAAGGAATGTCACGGCTTGAGGCCACACTCTAGAGGTAACGGCGGCATGGGAGGAGCTGGGAATGGAAGGGGGTGGTCGCCGGCCAGTGGGGAAGCGAACAACAGGGGCGGTGTCAGACACAGGCGGCGCATGGCGGCGCTGGGTGGAGAAGAAGAAAACTCAAGGGGAGAGAGGGGAGGGGTGTCACGTGCACGGAAGGGAAGTAGGGGAGAAAAAGAAAAGGAAGAAAAGGAAAGAAGAAATGGAGAAAAGGGAAAAAGAAAAGAGGGAAAAGAAAAGGAAAGAGAAAGAAATGAGGTTCAATTCTTACATCTTGGGTCACAAAAATGATCCAACGAAAAAGATTTCAAAACAGCGAGTTAAATAAAATAATTTAAATGTAGTGGTTAAATAAAAATAAAATAATTAAACCCAACAATAAACTAATTTAAAATAAAGAGCAATTTAAATGCATAACAATAATTCATATTAAGAAAGCATATCAAAATAATTTTCACAAAATTAAAAAATCATAAAAATAAACCAACTAAAAAATCTTACAATTTTAAACCAAGAGAATAAATTTTTGAATTAATAAAAATAATCCTTCAAGAAAAATACACTAAAATATGGGGTGTTACCCTTCTATCTAGCAACTGCGAGCCTCGTTAGGTGTGCCGAACCTCAAAGGCCTGTTTGAAAAGATGTCTTGTGACTTCTAAGGTACGTCCAGTGTTTTAAATGTGCTGGAAATATTTATAAGAAGTATTTCCAGTATTATTGAATTAAGATTGATCTTAAATACGACAATTATAATATTCTTGAAGAGCTCTAAAAATATTATAATTGTCGAAAATGATATTATACTGGAAATACAATAATATTATATTTCCAGTATAATATTATAATCTATTTAATATCATTATTAAAATGATTTCAACTATTTAAGATATTATGAGATTTAAATTATGTTGAATGGTTTAATTAATTTAATGGTTTTATTCTCTTAAATATGCTAAATAAGACTTCATTATTTTATTAATGATGGAGAAATATTATTTTATAGAGTAAAGTTAGTTTAAATAATATTCTATCTTTATTACTTTTAATAATTTTAATTAAGTTAATATTTATGCATTTTAAATCAGTGTTTGAGATTCGTCGTTAGATCGTTGCGTGGATCCCCTGATGAAAAGACGGGGTAAAATACCCAAACCCCCTCTCTTTCTCCCTCACTTTTCCCTCAGCTCTCTCTCTCCTCTTCCCCCCAGCGTCCTTTGCATGTTACTATCTCCATAGCCGATTCTTCCCCTGCTCAGCCGAGCGCCGCCTTCCGTCGCCTACTCACCTCCAGCACCGACAGCCTCCCCTCACTCCAGCGAGCTCCCATCGGCAAACTTAGCTCCCACCTCACAGCTGTCCTCCCCCACGCACGCACACAACCTCTCATGCATGGTTTCACCTCGCGCAGCCTCTCCACCGCCGTACGCGGCCACCTAGGCTACCACACCGCCACCAATGCCCTCCTCTCTCACCAGTGAACCTCCTCCATGGAACCCCAAGCCACGGCAACCTCCCTCTCCCCTTCCGTCACTCGCACGCACGAAACTCATTTATGGGTTACGCACGGCTTCAAGGCCACCGACGGCCCTAGCGCTGCCGTGTGCCGGTTCCAGCTCCACCAAGCGCCTCCCCTGGCCACCATGGCACCTCCCCGAGCTCCTCCAATTCAACCAAGCCCTCCACCTCTCTCAAGCCCTCCCACTCTCTCACGGATTCTCCCTCCTTCCCAAGCTCGATCCGCTGCCCTCTAGCCACCGTAGCGCCACCCCGACGCCACCACGAGCTCCACCAGTAACCCCTCAACCTCCCATGGCTAGCCCACGACCAACCTAGCCTCCCTCAAATTTCCCCTATTGGACACCCACGGCCTTAGCTCCTCCACGAGCAACCGTGTCTCCGACGTGTGCCACCTCGGTACCACCACTCCAGGACCATGATCCAACCCTCATACACCTGGACCCGCAACTCTAGCCACCCCCAATGGCCAAAACAGCCACCGTACATGGGCTAGCCGCCACGTACGACCCTTCCGATGTCATCAACCGTGATGGTTAGCGAACAATGCACGGGTTATCCCTTCAATGCTATAACCCTCTATCTCTCGTTATTTATGTTATTAGTTGATTAGTTAAGTTGTGGACTGTGTGTTAGTATTATGGGGTTTGCTGTGTAGTGTGGTGATGTGGTGTGATGTGATGTGATGTGCTGTGTATGTGAAGTGTTAGGCATAGCCGTGAAGTATGGTTGTGGAGTATGTGTTGTAATGGTGGCATGGCGTGTGTGGAATGGGAAGAGCACACACTGAGTGTACTGTGTGTGACGTGACGTATGTGAAGGGAGTACACATTGAGTGATGCACCATATGGCGGATATGCCATAATGGTGATGTGGCGTGGTGTGTATGAGGGGAGTACATGCAGAATGTACTCCATGTGGTGGATTAATGCACCATATGGCATGTACGACATAGTGGTGATGTGGCATAGCATGTGAAAAGAGAGTATGAGTGGAGTGTACTCCATGAGGTGCAGCGATACACCGTGTGGCGTGTTGCAGAGATAAGGATGGTTGAGTGGTTGATGAGCGTAGGGCATGGTGAGTAGTGTCGAGAACTGTGGAACAGTGTTCTGAAGTTGTTATGTTGTGGCCTGTAGTCTAAGGTGACGGGTGTTACCGTGAAGTTGACTCATGGCTAGGAGTATGGGTGAAGTAGAGGAACAAGTATAAGAGTACGCAGCAAAAGCATGACTGGGGAATGTCACAAAGTGACATGACTACTGACAGTCGTGCTTGCGATGGGTGAAGAATTAGTGTAGGAATGGATTAGCAGGAACATGACGAGATGTCACATTGTGACAAGAGTACGTGAGGAACCATACTTGTTGTGACGCCCCGACTTCCACGTACAAGAACGCGAGAATCGTGACGTCGAGATAATGACAACACGGGTCACGCATCCAACCGAAATGTGCTCAAGTGTGTGCAACATGCAAAAGTGCATAGCAAAAGTCGCAGCGGATAATATAATTAAGTCAACTAAGTACCAGAATTGTTTAATATAAATATCCAAAACAAATTACCTTTAAAAGTTATACAGTCATCCCAAAATATATTGGAAATGGCAATTACATAAATAAGGGATAAAATGAATCTCGACACACGAGAGCAATCTCAGATCGCTCTTCTAATGGAGCCAACCCCTTAGGCTCGTCATCCTCATCTGCATCAAAATCTGCGATACCATAAAACAGTACCGCAGGTAAGTAAAAATCCAAACAATCCTCGAGATAAAAACGCATTAAAGCAACCAACTAACAAATCCCAAAACCTTATTTTTCCCGAAAACGAGTATTTTTCCAACACACGCTAAAAATCTCATTTTTAGCCAAAACATATAATCGAACATTTTCCCAGAAAATGATTTACACCAAACTCAACAATTTATCGAACACTGTAGGCAGGAATCACAGGTGGGGCTATACCACCATCCCTGCTTACCACCATCCCTACCGCGTGCACCGTAGGCGGGAATCACAGGCAGGACAGAACCACCATCCCTACCGCGTGCACTGTAGGCGGGAATCACAGGCGGGACTCTACCACCATCTCTACTTACCACCATCCCCACAGTTCTTTTCCACACAATGAATAAATATCAGAGCAGTGTAGGCAGGAATCACAGGCGGGACTCTACCACCATCCTTGCTTACCACCATCCCTACTGCATGCACCGTAGGCTGGAATCACAGGCGGGATA
This sequence comes from Juglans regia, assembly GCF_001411555.2. Taxonomy (NCBI): domain Eukaryota; kingdom Viridiplantae; phylum Streptophyta; class Magnoliopsida; order Fagales; family Juglandaceae; genus Juglans; species Juglans regia. Next base: position 24,184,033 of record NC_049907.1, read on the forward strand.
CAACCACCATCCCTACCGCATGCACCGTAGGCGGGACTCTACCACCATCCCTACATTCTCTTTCCCTTTTTCTCAAACCAGTCAATCCAAACATTTCAAACATACTCAAAATCATTTCTCACATGAAAACTCAGTTTTCAAATAAACACGTGAACATGCATGCAATCATGTGAAAATCCAGTTTTCAGTTACAAATATGAACATGCGTGTAAATGAAATGAACACAGCACGACAACAATAACCAACAATATCAACACAATCCAATCACACAAACAACTTTATTCTCCAATCCATCCGACCCCCGTACTCCTCGAACTCAGTCCGGCAAAACCAATCAATAATTCAATATAGTGTAATGAGTTAGTGTAAAAATACATTTAAATCACAAGAGTTCTTTGGTAAATACTTACAGCGCTATATAGTAATTTCTGGAGGATCACGGAAGTGCAAAAAGTGACGTCTCAGCAACGTAACAGTGCAAAATGCACTGTGGCCGTGGGTCTCAAAATCCAACTTTTAAACGGGAATAAACGAAGACTCAAGATTGATAGGGTAGGGCCTAGGGATATCAGTGAAGCTAGTGGTGGTGGTGGTTGGCCATGGGTGGCGGCATGTGCAGCGGTTGAAGACCAAAAATCCCAAAACATAGATGTTGATGAATGTGCTTCACCAGTGACGGATCGGAGGTGGGGCTGGGTCCAATGGGTTGCTAGGAGGTGGAAGATGAAGTGGTGAAGAAATGGTGGCCGGTGGTGGCATGACGGCGGCGAGCAAGCACAAAGAACGCCACGGCTTGGAGTAGTTACTGGTGGCTAACGGTGGCGCGAGAGGTGCTGGAAATGGAGGGGTGGGGTCGTCGGCCGGTGGGGGAGCTGAAGGGAGGGGCGGTGTCGGTCACCGGCGGCGGGCTAGGGGAGAGGTGCTCGACGCATAGGAGAGAAGGGAGAGAGCATCGCACACGGTAGAAGCCAAGCGATAAAGAAAAAAGAAAGAAAGGAAAAGAAGAAAAGAAGAAAAAGAAAAGAGAAAAGAGAAAATGTAGGGAAAGAAATGAGGTACAATCCTCACATCTTGGGTCACAAAAATGATCAAATGGAAACGATTTTAAAATAGCAAGTTAAATAAAATAATTCAAATGCAGTGATTAAAATGAAAATAATTAATTAAACTCAACAATAAGTTAATTTAATTTGAGAAGACATTTAAACGCATAATAATAATTAATTTAGAGAAAGCACTTCAAAAATAATTTTCGTAAACTAAAAATCATAAAAATAACCCTACTAAAAATCGAAAAATTTTAAAATAAGAGAATAAATTTTTGAATGAACAAAAATAATTCCTTCATTAAAAATACACTAAAATTCAAGGTGTTACACTTGTGATGAATTAGGAGTTGGCGTAAGAATGGCATAGTAGAATGTCAAGTGACGCGATAAGGTCACGGTGTAGCTTGGGAGTAGTCTCGAGCTATATGACGTGACATAAGGCGTAGTTGTGAAAGGAGTCTTGTCGCGTTAAGTGTTAGGATGAACTGTTAAAAGGGACAGTTAGCATGAAGAGTCATGCTAGCCGGGTTAAGAGAAGGTTAGTATCAGAGTATGGCCCCTGTCCCTACGAGCAGGTGATCAACATGTTATATGTTGGTCCCAAGTGATAAAGGGGTAAGGTATATGTGTAATTTGGTTAGACACATGCGCCGGATGGGTTCATCATATGTCATGGATAATCTGTCTTGAGCATAGTTGCATGGTGCTTAAGCTTCAAAGTTGGCTTAGAGCCGTGTGACTTGTATGAATGGGAATGAGGATTAGTATGGGCTAAGGTGAATGAAGATAGTAGCAGGTGTACTGTCTAAGGATGGGATGTGTGACTTCATCGGTCTAAGTCATGCGACGGAATGTGGTTAATGAGAAGAATGAGACAGAAGTCTTAGTGTCTTAATCCTAAGGTGAATCATGGGTTCGTTTTAGTGAATGAGCACTCGAAGTAGAACGTCGAGTTTGGAAGAGGTAGTGACCGTAAGTAGACCCTAAAGGTCTTAGCATACGAAAGGGTACGTAAGAATGCAGGATAGAAGGAGAGTGTTTCAAGTGAAGTGTAGCTTATGTTTTCTAAGTTAAGTTGCCTATGTATTAGATAGAGAATGACGTTAAGATTATGTGTATGCAAGTAGGTTGCCATCTGACACGGGCATGAATGGACTGCATGGTATGAAAGTAACATGGAGTCCAGGAAAGTTTTACGTTCATACTCTTCTAGAGTTTTCTAAAATGTACGAAAATGAAAACGAACGCTTTCTCATTACGATGCTTTACGAAAGAAAATGCTAAGTGTTTAAAGGTATACGTATGTATGGCCCTCCTTGGCAACCCCTTTTTACGCAACCAAAGTATTAATTGTACGCATGTGAATGGATGACTATATGCTGTATCTATTGTATTTATTTTCCAAGAAAAGAAAAGAAACACTGAGGCCCGTGGCTCGAGCTTTAAACTAATGCTTTGACCGATGCGAAGAAAGTGTTTTAAAATGGTCCCTATGAACTGACGTTAAAATGTCCCTATAAAATGATGTTTTTATGGATGCCATGAACTGATGCTTTTATGAATGTCATGAGGTGATGCTTATGGATGCCATGAGAGACGATGTTTAAGCCCATGCTCATGAAAAGATGTTTTCTCACAAAAAGAAATGTTTTCTCATGAAACGACTGTTAAATGAAAGAAAGAACTGAATGAAAGATCCAGCTCTTTAGAGCTGACGTGAATGAATGAACTGAAAGGATTGAATGAAATGAACGTTTAATGTATGAAAATACGTAACGGCCATATGAATGAATGAAAAGGGTACCAATGAATGGGCAGATTGCAAAGCCGGGTAAGTAGTACTGGTAGTGCACCCAGTGTTGCCCTCTGACTGAAAAGGGATTTCCAACCCGTGGCCACGGGCGGAGTCCGGGTCTAAAGAAAGACCGCTAACCCTAACAAACGGGGCGTAACAGTGTATTCCGGCCAATTAAAGTGATAAGAAAGAATGGATTGATGCATGAATGCACGTATTCATGAAGAAATGAAGGTATTGACGAGAGAAACTTTTTACGAAAAGAAAGCACATTTTTAAAAGCAAAACCCCGTCTAGTGATGTTTTCAAATGATCGTAGGTATGCATGTATACATGTATATATAGTATGTATGGATGATGAATGCATGACTGAAAACCTATATTGTTATATTTTAACTGTCTGAAGTAATGCTTACGAATCACCGACTCATTTTAGTTTTTTTATGTATGCCCCTCCCTCCACAGGAACTGAACTGTTAGGACGGACACAGCCCATGGGGAAGAGCACGAAGTCTAGGCATGGGTTTTAATTGTACAAGAGACATTTCTATTGTAAGAATAATGATTTTCGTTGTAAACCTCTTTTATTGCCAAAGCACATATTATTTTATAAACGTAGAGTCTTGCACCCTGGGCACGGAAGTAAAAAGTTTTAAATACAATGGTAATTCCTGTCGTCCTTTCTAAATTTTTTTTATAAAAAGTCTCACCACAAGGACGGGTGTTACAACTATTTGTAAGACAAGTAACATGCTGCAACAAATGCTGCAGCCCAATACACCCGGAGTAGTGTGCGTGAACGTCTTATTTCAGCTTCGCGTACAAGAAGCGCCAACTCCTTGTTCACAACCTCCTCATTTCTATTGGATAGCGCCATCTCCCTCATCTCGATCTCATCCGCTCTCTTATGGAGATCAATCTTGCTCTTTTCGATATCGTTGAGTATCTTCTCCAGCTCTTTCTTGGCTCTTAACAGTTCATTGTGAGTTTCTCTTAGATCAGACTTTTTGTATTGATCCTCCTCTACCCACTTGAAATACTTACAATATGGTAATCCCTAATAATTTTAAACATTTTTTGGCAACATGTTAGATGCACATAATATTAAAATTTTTATTAAAGATGAATGTAGTTACCTTTGTGTTGTAATTAGGACACCCTAAGAAGGGTCGTCCTGGATTTCTTGTAGTAGATGAGTATCTTAGTTGGGCTTCAATTTCACAGAAGCATAATGGTTGATCCAGACTTCGTTGACCAAAAGATAAAGAAGAGTCCGTGGTGGATGATGACATATTCTTAAACTGAAGGCAAAGAAGAAACAAAAGGAAAATAGACAATCAAGAACAAAACTAAAGTTTCAGCATCTTCTTTCAAAGACTATCAACTATCAAGACAAATTTAAAAGTCTCCACACATTTAAACTGAACAATTCTTACTTTCTACACATTTAATAAGATATTCTATGTGTTGGACCTTACAAATAATTAAAGTCTTCCTCTTTCTATCATAAGCTAGATTCCTTAATCACCAAAACGATCTTTAATTTGGTACCATTTGCTCCTATATGTGAGACGAGAAAAACATAGGCATGTTCAAAATTTGAGACATGATGCTTATGAATATCAATCACATAATGCTCATGTTTCCTACCCAACTTTTATAGGAGACATGATTTGAACGTAGATCCTGCATGAAAGATTATTCTTGTAAAGTTTGAAAAACAGCACACAAAATCATCCTAGTAACATTGTAACACATGTCTTGCAAAAAAAATTATTAGTCAAGATAAAATACACAATTAAGAACAGATGAAGGAATTAAATTCTTCCTTGATACTCCTTAATAATCCCACGTGGACTCCCGGATACGTAGATGGAGAAAGAAGGAAATGGAACTTGCTAATTTATTGCTTAACCTGCAAATGATCGTGTTTCGGCTGGACGTAAAGAGTCCCAAGGACAGATCAAAGATGTCAAGTGCAAAAGAATATAAAATAATATATTTTCTTTTTAAATTTTGTTTACTATTTTCTTTCACTTTGGTATATATAAATTAAAAAATAATATTTTATTAGAAAATATGTGTGTGAATCGAAAAAGCCTATAGGATAGATTATAAAGATGCAGCCTTATGATGCGCCACATATAGCGGACGTTGTCTTGGACGTACATTCTGCTTGGCAAAGTCAGCTGTGTTATGTGTGACATCTCCCCGAGGACAGATCTAAGATGGGAAGTGCAAACAAATCTAGAATAAAATATTGGGTGGCTTTACAGCTACAGTTGAGAGTCCCGCTAGTGTAATTATTGTGTCTTTTTTTTATATGTATATATACATATTTTTAGCAGCTTTAAATATTCTTCTAAAAAATAAAAAAAATATAACAACATTAAAAAATACTTATTTAATCATTGAACAGATCGAAAGTGGAGAAAGAGTCCTTCTCGACCTATTGGGTAACTTGGGCCTCGATCGGCATTATATAGAGTTCCAACAGTGTTTCAATATGGTTGTGCGGCGGTGATACATACGTCTATGATAATAAATGAAAAATAAGTGCTGAAAAAGTAAATAGAGATGGTGCCAAGATTTGTGGGGTTTGTTTTGTATGGTTTTTGGTTTTGATTTGTGATTTTGTAGTTGATTTTAATCCACGATTTTCCTCCATGGTGAATGAAGTTTATCAATAAAAGTAGAGGTGCTGTCCTCTTTTATTATTAAAAAAAAAAGTTATTTGAAAGATGTCATGATTTTGCAAATGGCGGTACACATAAAAAGACTTTTAGGACAAAAAAAGTTGCAACAGTTTGAACATTTGCGTCTCTGTGTGTGATTTAATGATGTTGATTTAAAGAAGAAAAAAAGAATATAGAGGAAAAACTAAAAACCGACATGAGTAAATAAAAGTCAACATTTACACCAATCCAAGTCATTATCAATATTGTACGTCTCCATTGATCATGCGGTCCATTTATGATCAGCATTTGTCAAATTCGTCCCCTTTCGGAAATAGCTGTATTTTACTGTTTAGAAATGACTTTCACTCAAGACAGACCATGTTAGTCCTATGGTCCATTTTGGGAAACAACTCCGTTCCGGAAAAGACTTTCAGGTCTAAAGATCGAAGGGGTGGCATTTTTTCCTCATTTCTTGAAAAAACACAAAAGAGGTACTAATATATCTAGTATATATATAGTCTCATGTTTTTATTAATGTACTGATATATCTATAAATAGCAGAGACTGGCGATATTATTCAAAGGACTTTTAGGTCTAGAAAAGGTACTACACTTTCAACATTTGCGTCTCTGTATGTGAATTAAGGGTGTTGATTTAAAGAAGAAAAAATAGTAAAGAGGAAAAGTAAAAAAAGACGACATGAGGATGTTGATTTAGAGTGGAAGAAACAAGTATAGAGGAAAGGAAAATGATACCATGCTCTCCTTAATTTGACTGCTTCCGTATTTTATTTTATAATATTTATTTTATTTAATAATAAAAGAATTAACTATTAACGTATTGATTTATTTTTTATTTTTTATTTTTTTTATAAATGCTTGAATATGTTTAGACAATTTATGCTCACACCATCTTAGGACTGTTTTCATATATGGGACTAATATTTTCTTATCGTTTATCTATGTGGTCTGATACCAATTTGTACAATTGTGCTGCTACGGATAATTGAGTCAATGGATTTTAATAGTTGAATAAGATTTATAATAGTTAGTTTGATAGATTTCTAGTATCATATATAGAATAGATATATTTATATTATACTAAAACATATATTTGATAGCTTTAGTTTCTATAATAAGTTAATGAATTTATGTACATTAATAAATTGGTTTAATTGATTCAGGTACATAAATTCAATAAATGAGATTTATGTTATATCGTTCAAATATAAACCATACTGTTGAAAGACAATATAGAATGCTCGAACTCTAAATATAACGTTCCAACAACCTTTAGAAGCGTACTGTTCAAACACTCAATTATCTCTTTGAATGAAAATGAGTACTAATAAATACTCGAATCATTCCCTCCATAAGCACACATCGTTCAAACTTGCAATCCCTCTTTCTCATGCCCATTCGATTACCCAACCATCGTTCACCACTAACTTTGTTGTTACTTTCACTCAGCCTCTTATCTGAAAAAAGGTACGTTGTTAGCCATTGTATTTAATATAGCTTGTTTTCCAAAGGGTTTCGAATCCTGTTTGTGGATCTGATTCCCATTCTTTTATTTTTCGGCTAGACACACGGTGGATGGCAGTGTGAATGAGGTAGTGAGTTCATAAACTCATGGTTTAAGGGATCATTTCCATAAGTATTTAGGGGAGAAAAGATTGATGGTTTTAGTTTTGAGAAGGAGTTGACTCAGCCATTAATGTCTTTTGGAGTCCCGTGTTTGAATCCTAAATGTTCGAACTCTTAAAGTTGCCAAACACCATTACTTAACAATCGAACACTTAATAGCAGAGTTCAAACTATTACTTAACATTTGAACATAAGCTCTATCCATTCGAACCATATCTGCTAGTTCGGACCACGTCATTTCCCACTGTCGCTAATTATATTGTTCGAACGGGGTCTAGTTTCATTCGAACACCAATCTGAATACGTGTTCGGGAAGAACTTTTGTTCAAATACTACATTAGTTCAAACAACAACCTGAATTAGTGTTCAAGTTATAACTTGTTTACATACTGCTTGTTGTTCGAACAATATTTCCGTTAGTTTGAACACCAACCTAAATATGTGTTCAACTTCGCACTTTTAGAACATACCACTTGTTGTTTGAACAAAGTTTATATTAGTTCGAACATCAACTTGAGCTTCGATTCTAACGAAGCTCGAATTTTGTCTCTTGTTCAAACGACATTCCTGTCTATTTGAACACAAACCAAAATACAAAATTTACTTAAAATACTAGTGTATCAGAATGCTTCAACTATTTATTAATCTTAATGATCATTTTTTTAATCTGTAGATTTAATACATCATTTCTACTTATGGATCAAAACGTGCTTAGTCATCAGAGGGAACATCATTGACTGCACTGAACCGCCCTCCCAGGCCGATGACTTCAACAACATCATTGATTCATTAGGGAGGGCAGGACTATCAAGTCTATATTCACTGATAGGAGATGGGGTTCTATCTGTGACCAGTCGGGGTTGCCCATCCTAACCTAGTGTACGAGTTCTATCAGGGAGTTAGTGAGTTGGTTGCTGCAGATGAGGCATTCACCTTTACTGCACGGGGATGAGTATTACATTCTCAGCTGAGAAGATAGTCGAGATTATTCACATCCCTCGTGATCTCGTGTCCATATTTTGCATTGAAAGCGGTGCAACAAAAGGATGGATTCGAGGAGCTCATGGAGCAAACTTCCCCAAAGGATGAGCTTTTCGATGAGGAGGTACGTCGGTCGATGGTCAAGAATACAACTCCTCCTTATCATGGAAGCAAGGCTATCAGGTAGGTTGACTGCACAACATTCTTTCGGATGTTGGTGTTGATTAACATTGATCGAGCTAGATTCATATTGTGATTGGCGAGAGGCTATTCGATTGATCTGCCCCTATATTACCTGTCCCGGATCAGAGATGAGTCTAAGTACTTGTTCGGAAGTAGTCTGCCATTTGCGCTGACGATCTCTAGACTGCTTCTATTTGCGGGAGTGGAGGTCACTTCTTTTGAATGTTGACAATCACAAACAAGCCCTATATATATCTTCACATTGAACAAATGTGAGGGCCACCTCCGTACTTGGTAGCAGTCGGAGCTTGCTAAGGGCACGAGTATTCCACCCTCAGAGTGATGTACTACTGCCCTTGTAGCACCTAGACGTAGATATGAGATCATTGATATTGTGCACACAAAGGTTAGTGCGACATTATTGATATTGTTCGCACAAAGATATGTCTTGCCATTGTTGATATTTTGCCCACAGAGATTCCTGCAGGAATTCCTGAATTGCGGATGAGCCTTGTCGCTGATATTGATTGGAGCATGCCATCTCTCATTGATTGACATATAAATAGGGTGGATGCTCATTTGAAGGAGATAGAGCTAATTGTTAGGACTCTAGGCATGGAGTAAATTTATTACTAGACATTAATTCTTGTTTTGTGACATGTTATATATTTTAATATAACTTTTTATCAGGTTGATGGTTTTACACAATGGACATCTTGTAAAAATGTTTATACATGATCTATTTTTATATTTAATGAAACCAAAACACTGTAAGTTCTAACGTCTGCTCAAACGACAATATTTCGGTTCCAACAATTAAAGTTCAATACTTCGCATGCAAAATATATAATTCTTTTACCAAAATGTCCATTCAAACTACTATTATACGTTTCAATAGAAATTTTTCTTAGTTCGAACGGTCAACCATCAGTTCAAAAAGTAAATTTGTTTGGGGACGATAGATAATTTTTGTAGCAATTGGATTTGTTAGATAATTTTTTAACTGTGTTTAGAACCTAAAAACATTTAGTTGACTGTATAAGTAATGAATATGGTATGAACTTTGGTATGAGAGCTAGAAGTAGATTTTTCTGGTAATATATACAAGAATGACAAATTTGATATATGAATTTGATCAATATAAATTAAGGGTTCTTGATCTTTACAATATGTCTTTCTAGTTATTTCACATACACTTTTCAATATTTAACTTTGTGTAGCCTCTGTACGTGATGTTTTCATTTGCCCTTGAGATGCAATGGCTCGAGCAATATTGCAGGGTGGCAGAGAGATTGAATTTTATAAAGCTAAATAGAATGGAGGGTTTTGTGGTAAATTGAATAAGGTTATTTTAGCCTACAGCGGTGGCTTAGACACATCGGTCATTGTCCCATGACTGTGATGATCCTAATTTATGATCAAATTACTTACCTCGCTGCGCTTCTTCTTTAATAACACTTCGTAACTCGACACTTATATGCAATAATAACTATCACTAAATTTTTTTGGGAACAAATAAGAACTAATATCCTACTAAATTAAATTCACATCCTAGAACATAAACAAATAAATATTCTATTTATTACAAAAACTCAGTGAATACTGATATCTTAAATTATTTACAATACTAATAGCATATTCTTACTTTCATAATATAACTTAGTATAATACTTTGAGATATGATCAATTCTATTAAAGTAAATAATAAAAACCTAAATTCTTAAAATAGGCTTCCTTTCTTAACAAAATTATTAAATCTTATAAGAAACCTAATAAATATTAATATTGTTTAAATATTCTTAACATAATAATTTATTAAAATTCTATTAAATAGACAAATGAATATTAACAAAATATTAGGCTCAATAATATACTCTAAAACATATTTCAAATTCTTTCAACACTTTCTTAATAAAATGAGCATGTCACTAATATATTTATTTAAGAAAATTAAACTCAACTTTAATTAAAATGACATAATAATATTCATAATTAACATATACTTAACGTAAGGTTACAAATATAATTATACTTAAAATACTGCTTCAAGATACTAGATTAAAAAGGGCATACATGTAATTTCCATCAATTAACACTTGGAAACCTAAATATACAACATGTATCATTAGAAGAGAGAACAGAGGCTCGGGAGAGGGGGGTGCAATAAAGGGGCTCACCGAGAGAGACGCTGACGTGCGGCGGTTCTGGGTAGTTGGCGAGGGGTCACGGCGGCATGACTGGGTGATTCTTTGGGCAGGGAGGAGCAACACAGAGAGACGAAGAGAGAAAGTTCTGTCACGCCGAAAAGCAACCGAGAGAGAAAACAGGGGCCACGGTCGTAAGCCTACCGGGATGGAGTAGGTGCCACGGGGGGAGAGCTGGTCGGCGATTTCTGGCACCATGGGTGGTGCTCCAACGTCTGTGGGTGGTGGTGGTTGATTTCGTGTGTTGCATGGTGGCTATCCAAGCTTCGGCTTCATGGCTCCCTAATGCGAACTGTTGTGCATGGGATTTGTTGATGTATCGACATGGTGCTTCGGCTGGTAGTGCGAAGTGAGGTCACGGTGGTGGAAGTCTCTTCACAGTGGCGTGCACGGTTGTGCATGGTCTGGATGGAGTTGCCGCGGTGGTTTCGTCATCGAGTTGTGGCCCTAACGGTGCTTTGTTCGATGGGTGCAAGACAGGGCTGCATTGGTCGTCCCTTTAGGTGGTCAATGGTGGCGTCGGCATACTTTGGGCAGGGGGCTGAGTGCGGCTAGACAGAGGCTTGAAATAATTCTCGATCTACGGTGTGAGGTTTTCTTCATGCAGTAGATATGCCGTATATACATATATATATATGTACATAAATATGTGATGAATCAAGAGGAAACCTAGAGGAAAAGAGACGTGCATGAGCATGGGAGTGGAGACGTGCGGGGAAAAGAGGAGGGAAAACATGGAAGTTAAAGGTATGAGAGTTATCCTAATAACATTAAAATATGAATAGTAATAATAATAATGATAGGATAATAATTCTATTAAAATTAAAAATTTATTAATAATATAAAATATGATAAAATAATAATAATAATATTTATAGCTATATGAAATAAAACTTATTTTATAGCCTAAACTTAGGATCAGGCTGTTAAAAAGGTTCTCTTTCGATTACCCTTCTATAGGTGCAACACAAACTTTCCTCTACTGTCAGATTTATTTCTAAAGAACGTAGGCATTGTGATTGTCCAACTCAAGGTATCACAATGTGAAATGCAAGGAAATCGAATTTGCCCCTAGTTTTACTCGCAGTAAATTAGACAAAACTATCTCTACTCATCAGAAAAGAATCCCTAGTATACATCTATTATGTATACAACCTCAAAACACCACTCCAAATGTTTTGCTCCGCTCCAAAACCAACTTCTTTAGCATGCTTTGTATGGTATTCCCTCACTTCTTCTTCCGATAAAATATACATCCCAACCTTTGATTCTTCAACATGAGTATTTCTACCTTCCCTTTCATTCTTGTCCAAAATATTGGCCTCGTTATTTTCAACATTTGCTTCCATTCTACTATGGAAAGCAAATCAATCTAGCCAAAAGAATAAACACCATTTAGTTTTATCTTATCCCCTTATACGCGGACATCAATGTCATTAATATAAATACTTAAGGAGAATATAACATAAGCCGTTGTTTAATATATATGCAAATAACATATATACTAATAACTTGTTAAGATTATGTTGGCTTACTTTTGGGTAATTGAGAGGTATTCTTTCCTGTTGTAGGTGATTTGTAATTCCTTTGAATAAGGGAATTAGTTAAGATCTTTATTTTATTTTCCTTTAATTTAGGATCTTAATTTCTAAATATTTGCTCTTGTAAACTTATATATAGCAGTCTATTTTTTACTATGATATACATACAAAGATACAGTTTTCTCAAAACTTGATTTTATCATGGTATCAGAACAATGATCTTGTTGACTCTATAAAACACTTCCACCTACTCTGATCACACCATGTCTACATATGCGATTGATTCCTGAGATCCTCTTTTTCTTCATGCTTCTGATCATCCTGGCATGATTCTTGTTCCAAAAGTCTTAGATGGAACCAATTATGCTATGTGGAAAAGATCTATGTTGATAAGTCTCAGTGCCAAAAACAAACTGGGGTTCATCAAAGGAAAAATTCCAACACCAAATGAAATGATCCAAAATACTCTTTATTGCAGGGTCGCAACGATATGGACAGTGCTTTCTTGGATCTTTAACTCTCTAAGTTAGGAGCTTACAAACAACGTACTATTAGTTTAAACACCTTCAGAGATTTGGACAGGCCTTTAAGAACGTTTTTTCTTACCATACAAAGATGAAAATGTTGTGGGATGAGCTAACTACTTGCAGTCCTTCAATTACGTATACTTGTGGAGGACAAAAAGACCTAAAAGAAAAAGGGGAAAATATTAGGCTGGGACAATTCCTTATAGGATTGAATGAGACATACTCTGCTGTGCGAGGGCAAATCATGTTAATGCATCATCTACCAGCTGTCAAAAAGGCATATTCACTTTTATGTGAAGAAGAAAAGTAGCGAGGACTTACGAAGGGCCAAGGGTACTGATCTCATTCATGCGATGAGTATCAAAACTCATGCAACTTTATGGAATCACATTTTGACGCTCAACGACAAAATAGACAGTGGCCATCATCTCATTCCAAGGTACAAGGAAGGAAAATCTCTGCTATGTTCTTACTGTGAGGGCACAACTCACACCGTGGATCGTTGTTACTACTTTTCCCAATTGGTCACAAGCTCCATGGAAAAGATATCCAGCTGCCAAATCGAAGTAGAAGAATTGTCGCACATCAACCCAGCGTCGAGATGCATTAGGACACAGTAAAGGCACCAACTAAACAAACTCCCCAATTTACCTCAGAAGAGCTTGCCCAAATAAAAGCTTTTTTTAGAAATGGTAAAAATTCTGCTTGAGCAAAATATATAGGTATCTCTAAACCTTTCCGCTCATCCTTTAGTGCACAAAAGGTAGGCTTGAATCAGTAGATTATTGATAGCGGTGCAATAAACCACATAGCAACTTCAGTACCTAGTACCTCTCCTTTATCTTTTCAAGTAACCTTGCTCAATGGTGCCTATTCTAGGATAACTGGAATTGGCTCAACACAACTCTCAAATCATCTGCATGTTAAAAACATACCATGTGCACCATCTTTCCATGTTAATTTACTTTTAGTGAGTCAACTTATAGCTGCCATGAATTGTTCAATCCATTTTTTCCCACTTTTTGTATATTGCAAGACCTAGCTTCGAAGAAGATAATTGGTTTGGGGAAGCAGCTTAATGGCTTGTACTACTTTGTTCCTCAAGTGAAGTCTACACCAATTTCCTTTCTTGTCACCTATCGTGTTGATTTTACTACAAATATTCCATGGCACGAGCGGTTAGGACATCCCTCCAAGGCACCTTCAAAATTTTTAATCAATATTATTCATTCATTTGTATATGATCCTCAACATTCTTGTGAAAATTTCCCTTTGGCAAAGCAAACACGTTTACCATTCTCTTCAAGTTCTATTCAAACTTTGCATTCATTTGATCTTATTCATTGTGATATTTAGGGACCCCTTCATACTGCAACTCATACAGGGGCACATTATTTCTTAACCATAGTTCATGATTATACTCTCTTCACTTGGATTTTTTTAATGAAATTCAAATCTAAAACACAAGGATTACTTAAAACATTCATCTCTTTTGTAAACACTCAATTTAATTGCCAAGTTAAAAGCATTAGAAGTGATAATGCCTCAGAATTTATATCCATGAAATCTTATTTTTCCTACCTTGGCTTTTTATTTCAAAGCTCATGTCCATCTACACCTCAACAAAGTGGTGTAGTTGAATGAAAACATCGACATCTCTTAAACGTTGGCTGGGCCTTAAGATTTGATGCTAATCTTCCTTTACAATTTTGGGAGGAAGAGTCTACTTACCGCTGCCTATCTTATAAATCGTCTTCCCACCCCTGTGTTGCAACATAAATCTCCATATGAATTGTTGTATAACAAACCACTTATCTACTCCCACTTACAAGTTTTTGGATGTTTTTGTTATGCAACCAATCTACAACCATCCAACAAATTTGACTCTTGATCTAGAAAATGCATCTTTGTCGGTTATCCTATAGGCCAAAATGCCTATTGCTTATATGATCTCAACACTCAACAATTTTTCTCAAGTCATGATGTCATTTTTCATAAACTTTTCTTGCTATAGAAAAATCACCAGAAAACACTCTTTCCCAAACTAGGATATTTGATTATATCAATGATCCATCTCCACCTTAAACCCATCATGTTTCTCCATCATCAGAGATCACCACTACATCACCCATTTCTTCCTCTATATCCTTTCCTGCACCTCCTCTTTGCAGAAGTGAATGTGTTAGACAACCATTCATTCTCCTTCGAGATTTTCATTGTGGACATGTTAGTACAACGCCATCAACTGCAGCTTCAAAACATGTTTCTTCAACTAAGTCAGGTACTCGATATCCTTTAAGTACCTACCTTTCCTATGATTCTTTGTCTTCTACTCATAAACATTTTTTTTTATACCATTTCAAAGTGTCCTAGAACCAACCTCATTTGCTCAGGCTGTCTTATATCCAAAATGGCAAGAGGCAATGCAACGTGAACTTGATTCCCTCACTACACAGAAGACATGGTCCTTGGTTCCTTTGCCTGCTGGTCACCAACCCACTAGTAGCAAATGGGTCTATCATATCAAATACAATTCTGATGGCACGATTGAACGCTACAAAGCTCGATTGGTCGCTAAAGGATTTTCTCAAGAAGAAGGCTTGGATTACACCGAAACATTTACTCTTGTTGCCAAATTGACCATTGTTCGTTGTGTTCTTGTTGTTGCTGTTGCAAGACATTGGTCATTGTCTCAAATGGATGTGA